>NC_080380.1:23018009-23319174 GCF_014773155.1 Arachis stenosperma | reverse complement strand
TAAAATCTTGCGATCTCGCGTTTCTCCTAGTTGCATTTTAGGTTTACTGGATTGAGTTGCTTCGTTTAGTAGATCGACTTATTCTGATTTCATTTTTACAGCGTAACTAGGGCTTGAAATGAAATGTGTTCTTATTTTCATTTAGTTCAGTGGAGTTGCTAATTTTGATTCACTTGATTGTTAGGGTGTTCAGTTGACTTCTTTTGCATGGAGAAATGCGATTCTTGATGATTGAATGTTTATGATATTTTATTCAGCACATGAATATTGCTCGGTTTAGTGGAGTTACTCATTTTGATTCACTTGATTGTTAGTGTGTTCATTTGAGTGCTTGTGCATGCAGAAATTTTTTTTCTTGATGATTAAATGTTTATCACGTTTTATTCAGCACATGAATGTTGTTCGGTTCAGTGGAGTTGCTCATTTTGATTCACCTGATTATTAGTGTGTTCAGTTGAGTCCTGTACATGTAGAAATATTTTTCTTGATGATTGAATATTTATCACGTATTATTCAACACATGAATGGTGTTCGGTTCAGTGTATTTGCTCATTTTGATTCACCTCATTAGTTGAGTTTTTTTGTAGACAGAAAAAATTTTCTTGATAATTCAATCTTTATCACGTTTTATTCAGCACATAAATTATATTCGATTCAGTGAAAATGACTATTTTAATTCATTTAATTAAAATATGCATGTTTGTATTTATCAATATATTGAGTAAATTATTGACTAAAATTTTTTTATCCTTACAATAAAAATAAAAAAGACAATGATAACAAAACAAAAAATTATACTAAATTATTATTTTATGTCTCTCAACTATCACCTTTATATTAAATTAACTACACATAAATTTTCACTTAACGTTTAACATATACTATGTGATTAGCACTTGATGAAGAAAGGTAATGGTTAGGACAAAAATAAGATCTTTTAAATATTATTAGATCAAATTACAGTGTGTAACTGTTTAAATTCAAGCGGTTGAAATTATTTTAAGGCTCAAGTATGGCAGGAAAATTTTAATCTCTTACATAATCAAGCTTGTATGATGATGGTATTATGGTAATAGCATCATTTCATTTATTCAACAAAGTCGAATACACGTTACATCTTTATATTTATAATTTTATATTTAAAAAATGATTTGGATCCATCAATAGAACATTTTTATTCATTCTCTTTTGAGTCGTGTTCTTTATTTTGGTAAAAAAATTAATAAATTTAGAATAATTTTTGTAGAATTTTTTGACTTCTTCTAGTGTTTTAAAAATTATTTCGACCTTTGAAACAAATTGTTCATCCACATCACATCTGATCTGTAGAATGAACCGATCATGTTATTACAGTGAAACAATTGTATAGTAATAAATGAATGGAACATTATCCATTATATAAATTCAAATTCGAACAGCTTTCTGCATAATGAACTGAACACGTCATTATGGTGAAACAATTGTATAGTACTAAATGAACGGAACATTATCCATTATATAAAATCAAATTCAAAACATATGTGTCTACAATTTAGAGATTATCAATTCAATTCAATTCAATTCAATTCAGAACACATGCGTACATTCAATTCAATTTAACAATTGCATTCCATTCAATTCGATTCAAAAAATAATCCAAACTTCATCCGCTTGATTCGTTTCAGAAGAATAATCCAAAACGCTCTCATTCAACTGATTTGAAGTTGAATCATTCATTGTTTCGATAGAATATTGAAATTTGAAAACGAAGAAGATAAATTCACAAAATCGAAGAAGAAAACGAAGAAGAATAGGAAGAAGAAGGACGAGCAGCAGAGAAGAACAACGAGTAGAAGAGAAGAAAAAAGAAGAAGAATGACGAGCAGCAGAGATTGCAGATCTGAAAATTACAATGCAAATCGTTAACGTTGAAGAAAATAAGAAGAAAAAGAATATTTACGTTGAAGAAGAGGTTTACATAAATCTGTTACGTTGATCGGAGGGAGAGGGGGGCGCGCGTGTATTTCACGTAACTTGGGGGGAGAGGAGAGACGCGTTAAAAAATAAATACTTTGATGACTTGGTTAGGTTTTTTATATGGATGTGGAGCATTATTATTTATAATTTTTAAAAGAGATTATTGAAGCTTATTGCTTAGTTATATTCTAATACACACAGAAAACAAGAAAAAAAATCAAATTCATTTATATTTTGTAGTTTGCTTTCCTTTTTTCTATTGGTCGAAGAATAAATTGTTATAACATTCTACTTAATAATATTTTCTTTACATGACCATTCAGACCACAAACTCTTTTTTTACAGTTTGATATTTCGACTTGATCATTTGATTGCTCGAGTCCGACTTTGTGAAACTCGACTTTGAACAAAAATACTATTCATATACTAGTTTATTATGAGATTTAGAACTAAAATATTAAAAACCCAATTAACAATCTATAAAAAAAGAGTCTAGATCCATACTGCGGCCTGCTCGACTTCTTGGAGGTTGACCACAACGATATGAGTTTAACATGACTTGTTTTAATAAATAACTAACTCCTACAATCTCTTCTACTAATATAAAAATGAGATCTCAACAACTTTCCTAACAAAAGGGAGTAACTATCCACCACCAAAGGTAGAATCACTTTAGAAGTGGTTATTGGCTCACTACCTATAACTATAAATACCCTGGCACCCTCATAAATTCTTCGAACTCTAGTCAACACAAACTTGTTTAAACCCTTACTAACTTAAATATCAGAATCTCTTACAGGTATCACTCGCAATCTCTTCAAAGAGCTCAGATGGCACTACTTCTTTGGAGGAGATGAAGGAACCTCTCACCTAAAAGAAATTTAGATCTCACGTTCAGGCCCAAATTACATTGGTTCTAATTAAGTCTCAGAAAATTGGCGTCGTTGTATTGTATTGATTCACAAAATAATACAAAAGGAGAAAGTATAGGTAACTAACTCTGTATGCAACTTAACAGCTAATTTTTTAAATAACTTAATTTTAAAATTAAAAAAAAAACTAGGTCTGAGCTCAAAAAACACGCACGTTGTACTCCAACACATAACGCTGCGACGCCACGACCTTCCCCTCTAACTCCTCTCATCACGACATCGCACCCTCCTTCTCTAAGTCATGTTGTCGTGCCGTCATGCCCTCCTGATTCGTCTCATGTCACCGCATCACCGAGCCTCCTTTTCTCTACTCTTCTCATTGCAACGCTACGTCCTCTCCTCCAACCCTTCTCATTGCGATATCGGACACCTCTACTCCAACATTTCTTGTTGCGAGGCCACCCCCTCTTCCTCCAACTCCTCTCGTCCTCCACGGTCAACGACACACGAGAGAGCAACCATCGCGGTTACGTCACTCACGGCGTTCTTCTTCTAGGTTTTGGATAGTTATTTTTACTAGTTTTGTATGTTTCTTTCTCCTAAGTTTCGAATGTGTCTTTTTTATAAGTTTTAGATGTTTCTTTTTCTTATATTTTCGATGTTTCTTTTTTTATTTTTTGGATGCTTGTTTTCATTTGGTTTTGAATGTTTCTCATGATAATTTAAATTCACATTCCCTCTAAAAGAGAAATTTCAAAAAAAGGACTCGATAGACAGTGGAGGCAACGCGGACGATTCTAAAAGAGAGAAGCTTCTAAAAGAGAGAAGATGGTGGGTAGCGTAGTGTAGCAGCGCAGTTTTATATTACGGTGTGTGGATTTAGTTTTTTTTTTTGTTTTTTTTTCGGACTTCTTTTACAGCCAATATACTAATTGGTTGCAATTGAGTACTTTAGTTGATTACCTACAAAAGTTACACACAAATAATAAACTTGGTACATATATATAGTTTTTATTATTTTTTAAAGGGACATACCTGAGGCTAATATTTTTAATAAAAAATAAAAATGATTAATATCAATTTAAATATAGAATAAATAAAAAATATTGACCAATCTTTTTTTTATCATACAACTCACGCACATTCATACTCAACATGCTAAACTAAACCTCAGCTGCACCACTTAATAATTCTTTTACGAGAGAGGTTAGGGCCTGGGGAACGTTTTCAATGTCCAAAATATTTACAAGGGAGAAAAATAAGAAACTAATGATTAGCAGCCCAAACAACAATCTTCAAGGTTGACTATTTAGTTTTTTTAATCTGTTGGGTCAGGGATTATTCAGTTTCTTTTAGTCACTATTTATGCCCTCAGCCCAAAAACAAATCACTCTGTACCAAAGAAAAAAATATATATTCCTATACAAGAAAAAACTAATCAAAACCAAAAATTATTTTTCTATGCTGTATAGAGTCTTACATTATTTTAACGTATAAGAGAGTTATACTTATAATAGACACCGACCAATAAACTGAAATAAAAAAGTTGTTATAATAGTAGGCATGTTGATGTAATTCATGAACTGAGTATTAACTTGTCCTATCAAGAACCCTAATAAGAGATGATACACTAAAGAATCTTTAGTAAAGATAGAGTATGGACTTTGATAGGTAATTGATTTGAGTATTTAATTGGTTATTTGTCGGCAGAAAAAATATATTATAAGGGAATGATAAAAGCTGTGTTGATAATTATAAAAGAGAGAGGTCAATAGGTCATCAGATATAAGAGAGAAGTTATTATAAGATAGAAGTTACAATAGCAGGAGTCACGATCCGAATTTCCAAACAAATATTATGCCAAAAAAATATAGGAAATCAACTCTCTTTCTGCCAATTTCATTTAAAAATCAGCCAATTTTTTAATACAATAAAAGAAACATAAAACATTTGAAATCATACACTAAAAAATATCTTAAAATATATATAGAAAAAAAATGTCCAAAATTATATGATAAGAAACATCCGAAATTAGATAGACAAAGACCCCCTAAACAGTGGCAGCTTGGTGGAACCAACGGGAGAACCAGCGACGACCGAAAAGACGAGTCAACACGCATTCTTCTTCGCTTGTAACTCATCCCTTTCCAATTTTATTCTGTGATGTTAGGACTTTATTTTAAATTTTTAAATATTTTTTAAAAGAATTACATTTTTTATAAAATATATTTAAAATTTTATTTATAAACTAACCTAATGCAACTGACAGTTACTAAAGTAAAAATTTAAATGGCATCCGTAACTATTTTCGTATTTCTTATTTGATATCAATTCAAAAAATTAAATTAAATAACTAAATTGTCAAATAACCTAATTTAATTAAAATAAATATAAATATTATATACAGAAACATAATTATATAATTAATTTTTTTCATAATTTATTATAAAAATAATATTTTTTTTAACATAATATTTCCAAAGATTTTTCACTTGAAGTCATATAGTAATTGAAAGTGAAAAAATCTTGTTGTTTATAACAATAAAAGAAGTTTATATATAAGCATGTATTTATTTATTATTTTTTTAAATTTATTACTATTATTTTTTTATTATATATATATGTATATTTATTATTTTATTATATATATATTTTAAATATTTTTTTTTAAATATATATATAAATAATAAAAACACGCATTGACAAGTATCTTATTTTAAAATGTTAACTTAGAATATAAATAGAAGTATTTGTACTCCTCCTTTTTCTATCTTTATTTATTTATTTATTTATTTTTTATTTTGACCAAACAAAAATAAAATAGTTCAGTATCCTATCATCTTGTAATACTTGTGAGAGAAAATATATTAGTGTTTGCCCACCTAGAAACTTCTTCTTTAATTTTGGGTCTCCCATTCTTCCAAATTTCATCTACTATAGTGGACTGTTTTCATTCAAAGGTTCAACTGTACTTAACTCTTCTATACTTTAGGTAAGGTTTAATTGTTAGCTCCATTTTTATCTATTTCTTTTTCATTGTTGATTTAGAGAAACCCTAACCCTAAAAAATGGTGTGAATAATATCTATTGTGTCCTCTATGAATACTAAAATTTTACTCTGGAGAACATTTTTTTTATTACATTCTTTGACTCAAATTAAGATTTGGCTGTTAAAATCTTTATTCTTCAATTCTATGGTGTTGCTTTTTTTTTTACCTATGATCTTGTTCAATATGTTTTCTAGTCTTCAAATTATATGCGTGCTCCACTGTATTAAATTTTATGAACCAAATATTTCAAATTACTTTCTTGAGTATGTTCATGTGTACTAAAATTCAAATACTCTTTATCTTTTTTTTTTTGAATTGAAAAAATGTTAGGATGTTCTAGTTTTTAAAATAGCATCTCTTCTTTTTGATCTTATTGTAAATTTGTGATAAAATTCCAAATAGATAGGCTGCTAATATACATATATTTTTATTCATGAGTATTGCCAAGCAATACTAAGTATTGTTCCATGTTAAGTCCTTGCTTACTGCTTAAACCAAATTAAACTCATATAAATTCAATTTTTATTAATTTCTTATGCATTACTTTCTACCTTTATAGCTTGTTTGTTGATCGTTGACAACCTCGACACTCAATACTTAAATTTTTTCAATCTGTACTCTTATGGCAACTTCAAGCCACCATTTGTCAACAAGCCTTCATGCTTCATCTAAAGTGGTCATTTACGATAAGCCTGTTGTCAAAAATAGCAAAAATTTTGCTCCTGAACCAGATGTCTCAAAATAAAAAATATGTAAATCTCATGTGCTACTACTCCTTTTCACCATTGACAGTGTAGACTCAACTTTTATCGGTCCTATTATTTCTCTCAAAGCCACAAACAAGATCAAAAATTCTTTTCTTGGTCATCCTAAAAGAAAAAACCCTTTACTTTTTAAGACTCCATTCCCATTGGATACTTTGACTCCAACAATAGGCTATTCAGAAATCTCCCAAAGACCAACATTGGAGTCAACCGTACTTGGTTAAATAGGGTTGAAATTGAAAAGATGACCTTGTGGAAAGAGATTGGAATATACGATCTAATTAAACTTAGTAAAAACTCTTACACTGTCAATTCAGGATTAATGGGAGGTGCATTGTATTTTTGGGATGAGACTTCTCATACTTTTTACACCCCATATAGTATGATTACGCCTACTCTTCTGGATGTAGCTGCTATAACTGGCATACCTCCTTTGGAAGAGAAAATTTTAACTACTAGCAAGTCGATCACAGGAGTTAAGTATGCCATTGATATCTCTTTCACCACCTACCAGAGCTTCATTCTCAATAACAGAGGTCAAGATGAAGCACCTGTTTCTGATAATGAGCACATAGCCTTTCTTCTCTATTGGTTGAGCGGTGTTGTTTTCTGTGCCCAGAGTATTCAAGTTGAAGTCACTTATCTCCCATTGGCCATTATGTTAGGCGAAGGTAGGAAGTTGTGTTTAGCTAAATTGTTTCTGACTCGAGTATATCTCACTTTGGATTGGATCATAGACCTTATGAAGGAGAAGAAGAGAATCATTAATGTTGATGAAAGAGTATTGCTCCGGGTCAAAAAACTATTACTCTTCCATGAAGGTCACTTTTAATACCTATTGTCAAAAGATGACTACTACTCTTGTAATACAACAAGTGAGGAGAGCATCAACCGTCAAAAAAGGTAATTATAACTAAATTATTTATCCATTTGAATTCAAAAAATTATCCTCTTTTCTATGCTGTTGTTATTAATATTATTTCCTTCATGCATAATGCCTTATAAAAATAGCACATGTTTTAATTATTTTATTATTATTATTATATATATTTTTTCCATTACAGAGGAAAAAACCTACCAGGTCTTCTTTAAGAAAGACTTATGGTAAGCTTGTAGGAAAAAAGAAAATCAATTTTAATTACTCAAGCTGTCGGGTAAAGAGAAAATTTGAACCAATTGCAATGTCAACATCTTCAAATAGTGACGATAAGGATGACACATCCAATGCATCCGATGGCAACCTTGACAGACCAGAAGTCTCTCAGAAAAATGAAGAGGAAAACAAGAGCAACTCGTCTAGTGATAAAGCAGTGAGTAAATTCTCTTCGAAATATGGTGTCGATGCCCTTAGTCTCAGTGGTCAACTTGCTTCTCAGGTATTTGTACATATTCTCATATCCTCCAATTAAAATAGTATTATCTTGAAAAACTTAAATGATGATGATGATGTCTCTCATGCTGATTTTTAATCTCATTAATTACCTTCGTCCTCATTTCACTTCTTGCTTTAGGTCACCGCAACTCTTACCACTTCATTGATTGTGCCTAGTACTGAAAATCTGATGGCTGCCACATCTAATAAGCCTACACCTAATCCCAAAGCTAATAAGGTATGACATGCTATTTAGCCTGATTATTAGCATCTCTTCCTTATATCCCCATTTTTTTTATGTTGACACCTTCTTTTGCATTTTTGTTTAGCTTCAAAATTCTTAAATCTCCCCGAGTGAACGGTCAGAAAAACAAATACCAATCACTTCCATTCATGCTCAGACCCCTAATGTGGTGAATGATTTGTTGTCGAACTTAAAAAGTTTGAATGAAGCATATGCATGTAGTATGGATACACAGAAGGCCATAGTTGAATCTTGCTCTACCATTCAAAGTCACCTTCCAACAGAGCAGCTCCATATTACACCTTCCACAACCAAGACTGTTGACAAATCCATCCTGCTTCCATTGGCTTAACAACTCGGTGCTATTCTATCCAAACCTGTTTTGACACGTGCCATCGATCCAAACTTTAAGGCTCAACTTTTTGATATTCTTCAGACATTTTCAATTACACCACATCCTGGGACTATTGATCCTTTGTTGGCTCGTTTGTGAAAGGTTTATGAGGACATTTATATCAAATTTCTGGACTCTCAAGTAGCTATCTCATCATATCAACAATCAATTGAAACTCTTTTAAAGTTGAAACAAGACATACACCTCATCTTTTGAGACTGTCAAAACTACCCTGAGTGCCCATATTGCAAAAATTAAAGATCAAACTCATGAGTTATTTGAGGAGATTCGAGACTTGGAACAACAACTGACTGTCAAGAGAGAAGTAAAAAATAGGCTGGATGCTGCTTTGATAAAGAATGAGGCTCGATTTGTCAAAGCAAGCAGCATGCTTGACAGTAGCAATGCATCCTTACAGTCACTTGAAGAGAAGATGCTCTCCTCACATGAAGCTACAAGTGAAGTCAAGAACTTTCAAATCGCTCTCCAAACTAAAGTTGCTTGTTTGAAAGATATCTTTGAAGCTTAGTCTTGTTATTTCTTATGTGATCTTCTGTCATTTTAATATATCCCTGCAATCTTAGCGTTTCGAACTTTTAGGATTTTTTTGTATGCACCCTATCTTCATCTTGTAGACTGGTTGACACTTGTTATCTTTGGGAAGTTATTACATTACTTCACATTGAACCAATTATTAATATCACAGTAACCTTTTTTATATTTTATTTGAGATGACCTCAATATCTGTTTATATCAGGTTGCACTAGTGCATGTCATCTCGTGTGCATTCACCTCAAGTGTTGTCAAAATAAATCAAATGTGCATTTGTTGACATACTTCTAGCTTTACACAGGTTTATTCACTAAACCTTTTATTTCTATATATTGGCATGTATTGTACTGCACTCAAGGAATGATAAGTTATTTTTTGTATTGACCCTTATTTTAAATTAATGCCTTGGACACATATTTGCCTTATAATCTTAATGTTTTACATTGTCAATGAAACTTGCAATTCATAGAAATCACATGGGCATGTTAGTTTTTACAAACTAATTTGCAAATATTAGTTAGTTTTTTGTTTTAGCCCTTGGCACTTCAACTGAACATTTTTGTATCCTTAAACATGTGGAATTTTTATCTTATGAATGCCTGACCTGTATACTTTCAAATACTTTTCACTTATTGAAGGAATTCTTCTTCATGATACGACTTCAATAATCTTATAAGCATTTCCAGAATAAATCTTGTCAACCACATAACGTTCTTCTCAAGTTGGAGACCACTTACCATAAGTTTTTTATTTTTTTTTCTATAGGCAAAATTATTTTCCACACTAAATCTCCAACTGCAAATGTCTTTGCTTTAACACGACATTTGTATGATTTTGACACAATCTCTTTTTGTCGAATTACCCGCTCTAAAGCTCTCAACCTTTCATTATCTAGTTCATTGAGTTCATCATATAAAGAGTTCCAATAATCTACCACTGGTATATCATCTTGTCTAGTCACCCTTATACTTTGCAAATTGATGTCAATTGGCAACACCGCATCATGACCGTAAACTAATTTATATGGGGTGGTTCCAGTAGAACTGATGAGTGGATTTTTTGACGGTTTAGAATTTCACAAATGAAATCTCGTTGAAGTATAGTCTCTAAACCAACAATAATCCTTTCATGCAAAAATTTGTTTGTCACAAGTACAAACCCCTAAAATCTATAAACCGAAGTATTTAAACCTCGGGTCGTTCTTTCTAGGATTTACAATAAAGTGTCTTGTTATTGGTTGTGAGTTATTTTGGGGTTTTTGAGATTATAGACAAGAATTATAAATGGCAAAGGAAATAAACTAACAACTAACAAAGCTCTTGGCAATATATGAGAACTAGAAGTCCTATCCTAGTTATCCTTCTCAATTGTGATGAGAATTGTGTATTGCTCCCACTTAGTTAACCTCTAACCATGGAGGAAAGTCAAGTGGATGAATCAATTTGATTCCTCAAGTCCTAATCAACTCCTAAAGGAAAGACTAGCTTTAGAGGCATTCAAATCAATTAGCAACTTCTAATTATCAACCAACAAAAGAATTAGATAACTCAAGAGTCACTAATTACTCTACCTAGGCCAAGAGGAACAAAACCTACACTAAAATCCAACCAAGCATTTCATCAAACATTTGGAAGGCACAAAAGAAAAGCAAAGCAAATTGACAACAAGAAGAGAATCTAACAACAATTATTGAAAGAAATTAACAACAACAATCAAAAGGAACACAATTATTATGAATTACCTTGAATTGAATTGAAAGAAAGTAGAAGGAATAATACTAGATCTACAACAAGATATAAGAACAACATAAAAGAGATTACACCAAAAGAATAGGAGAAGAATGAATGTAACTACAAGGAATTGAGAAATAGAAGTAGAAGAAAGCAAAGATTAAAACCTAGATCTAAGAACTAAACCTAATCCTAATCCTAATCCTAGAGAGAAGTGAGAGCTTCTCTCTCTAGAAACTACTTCTAACTACTAAACAAATCTAATGATTAAAAGTATCTAAAGTATGTTGATTTCCCTTCAATACTTGACTTAAATAGCATCAGAAATGAGTTGGATTGGGCCCACAAGGCTCCTAAAACCGCTGGGGACGATTTCATTAAAGTGGGCCACGGACAGAATCGGCGCGCGCGTGTAAAGTGCGCGTGCGCGCCCCTGAACGCGAAGCAACATATGGCAAAATTTATATCATTTCAAAGCCCCGGATGTTATCTTTCCAACCCAATTAGAACCGCATCATTTGGACCTCTGTAGCTCAAGTTATGGTCAATTAAGTGCGAAGAGGTCAGGCTTGGCAGCTTTTTGGTTCCATCATTTCTTCATGAGTTCTCTAACTTTACATGCTTTTTTCTTCATTCCCTTGATCCAATCTTTGCCTCCTAAATCTGAAATCACTTAACAAACATATCAAGGCATCTAATAGAATCAAGGTGAATTAAATTTAGCTATTTTGAGTCCTAAAAAGCATGTTTTCACTCTTAAGCACAATTAAAGGAGAATATACAAAACCATGCTATTTTATTGAATAAATGTGGGCAAAAGGTTATAAAATCCCCTAAATCAAGCACAAGATAAGCCCTACAAATGGGGTTTATCAAGAACCTCTTGGAGAATTTCGGTAAGCCCAAAGAACTTGACTGAGAGTTTGGTGCCAATTTCGTGGCTGCCTCCCAATGTGTTTTTTAATTAATGCAATCACAATTTTATTCGCTGCTTCCACTTGTCCATTTGCTTGGGCATAATACGATATAGAAGAAAATATTTTTATATTCCTAAATTTGGCATATTTGACATTTTTTCCAATAAACATGGTTCCTTGATCAGTAGTAATAGACTGAGAAATTTCAAACCTATGCACAATATACTCCTCAATGAAATCAATTATTTCATTGTGAGTCACTTTCCTTAAAGGGACAGCCTCTACCCATTTAAAAAAATAATCAACACCAACCAAAATGAACTTATGACCTTTAGAAGAAGGAGGGTGAATCTTTCCGATCAGATCTAAAGCCCAACCTCTAAACGGCCATGGCTTAATTATAACATGCAATTTTGACGCTGGAATATGTTGAAGGCTTCCATGTTTTTGGCATTCCTCACAGGACCTAGCATAATTTATACAATCTCTTTGAATATTTGGCCAATACAATCTTCTCATATTTGTACCCATTTCATTTTTTTTCCTGACTGATGGGCACCACAGATTCCCTCGTGCACTTCAGCAAGAGCCAAATACGCTTCTTTTTCTCCCAAACATGTCAAGAAATTTTCATCAACAGATTTTTTAAACAAGACATTATTCATTAAAACATAACTTTGAGCCTTATATTTAAGTTTTCTACTAACACTAAGGCTTAGATTTTCTAAATATTCCACAATTGGTACTCTCTAATCTTTTGAGTCTAGTTTTTCTAATAACAACACTTCTCTTTCTCTCAAAGACATAAATATGTCCTTTATCCTTACCAATTTTTCTAGTGTTGAGGACTTGATCTTATATCTTGAAGCAATTTGAGCTAATTCATTTGCTTCTTGATTTAACTCCTTTGAAACATGCCTTACAATGACATTGTCAAACTCGCTCAACAGCTTTGTAACAACATTAAAATAATTTCTTAAATTTTCACTAACACACCTATACTCAAGTGATACTTGACGGACTACAAGCTGTGAATCTTCAAAAATTTCTAAATTTTTTACTCCTCTTTCTAATAATAATTTCAGTCCCAATATTAACGCTTCATATTCTGCCTCATTGTTGGAACATGAATAATTTAATTCAAAGAGGAATTTACTTGGCTCGCCACTTGGAGAAATAATTAAAATACCTATACCAATACCACCCTTATGACATGAACCGTCAAAATATAATTTCCAAAGCACCAAACCAACAAAACCCAGTAAACTCTCATCAATGTCAATATAAGGATCGTCAACCAGAAAATCAGCTAGAACCTAACCCTTAATAGCTCTCGTAGGAACAAAATGTAAAGAAAATTTCGTTAAGGCCAACATCCATTTTTCTAGTCTACCACGAAATATTGGAGAATACAACATATATTTAAAAACATCAAACTTAGAAATTACATAAACATTCCTAGGAATTAAATAGTACTTAAGTTTCAAACAAGAAAAATAAAAAGCTAAACAAAGTTTCTCAATTGGAGAATAACGGCTCTCAACATCATTTAGCACACGACTTAGGTAATAAATTACTCTTTCATTGCCTTCCTCATCTTCTTGAGCCAACATTCCGCCAATTGTTACTTCAGAAACTGACACATAAAGTTTTAAAGGTGCTCCATAACTTGGAGGTGTTATAACAGGAGGATTAGTCAAGTACTGCTTGATGTTGTCAAAAGCTTCCTGGTGCTCTACCTTCCACTGGAATTCTTCCTCTTTTTTCAACTTGATCAGAGGCGCAAAAACCTTAGTTTTCCCTAACAGATTGGAAATGAACCTTCTAAGGTAATTGACCTTCCCTCAAAATGCTTATAGTTGTTTTTTGTTAGCTGGAAGAAGAGCCTCTAAGATAACCTTTGTCTTGTTCTTGTCAATTTCAATCCTTTGTTTTTGCACCAAGAATCCAACAAAATTTCCTGCACTAATATCAAAAATACATTTTAAGGGATTCATTTTCAATTTATGCTTTCTCATTCTTTCAAATGCTTTTTTAAATTTTCTAAATGCTTTTTTTTAGCATTTGATTTGACAACCACATCGTCAACATAAATTTCCATAAAATTTTTAATAAAGTCATGAAAAAATTTATTCATCGCCCTTTGATAAGTTGCACCAGCATTTTTAAGTCCAAATAACATCACAATCCATTCAAAAGTTCCTAAAGCACCTGGACACTTAAATGCAGTTTTTGACATATCTTCTTCAACGATATATATTTGATTATAACTTGAATATCCATCCATAAAATATAAAATTTCATGAGCGGCAGTAGAATCTATCAACATATCAGCTATAGGCATTGGACATTCATCTTTTGGTGTTGCAGAATTTAAATTTCTAAAATCAATGCAAATCCTTAATTTTCCATTAATTTTCATGACAGGAACAACATTAGAAATCCAGTTGACATACCTTGGTGTTCTTATGAATTTAGCCTTAAGAATTCTTTCAATCTCTTCTTTAATCTTCTGCACGACTTCAGGAGCAAATCTCCTTGGTGGCTGCTTGATAGGTTTGATATTGGCCTTCAGTGGCAATTGATGCTCTACTAATTTACGACTCAAACCTGGCATTTCTTCATAATCCCATGCAAAACAGTCACAATATTCCTTTAATATCTCCACTATATCTTTTTTGAAATCATCAGACAATATCTTGCTCATATATGTCGGTCTAGGATGATCACTGTTACTAATATCTACCTCCTCCAAAGGATCTTGCACATCAACTTTCTTCACATTGTCAGTATTATTTTTTTCAAAACCTAAAGGATCATCATCATATATACAATCATAAGGTACACTGTCAACGCACCCTTCTCTGTCTGCCATATAGGCTGACAGCCGAGCCAGTTGGCTCGTCAAACTTATCATCTAAGTCTCTCCTGAGGCCGTATTTGCCACGGCCTTAGAGACCAAAATAAAACCATTCATATCTATTTTTCACATCTCAATTTTTTCAGTATTAAATGCCTTAGTGTCAATTGTCAGCGGCTTGACTCCAGGATTATACATCCTGAACTCCACATGCATTTCATCATAGTAACAGGTACTATTGTCAGTAAGAACTTCTTCCACTCCTCCATCTTCATTCCAGAAAATTAATTTTTGATGTGAAGTGGATGCAATAGCACCCATTCCATGAATCCAATCATGTCTCAAAAGCAAGTTAAAACCAGCTTTAGATGGAACAACAACAAACAGAGTTAGCCTATTGACAGAACCAACCTCAATTGACAGTAGAACCACACCTCTAACAGAAGAAGTCCTTCCATTAAAATCTGTCACCCCAATGCTACTTTTGATCAAATCTTTTTTAGTCTTTCCAAGCCTTCCCATCATTCTTTCAGGCATGAGATTGACAGCAGCTCCCCCATCAACGGAAATCTTATTGACTATCCTTCCATCAACACGAGTCTTAATATGCAGTAGATGCAAATGTTCCTTATTATTTTCAGTAGGTTTCTCAAACAATCCTCCACTACACATATTGTCATCTAGCAATAAGCATTTGCTTCCAGGAAAGACATCATAACAATCATCTTCTAATGATTCCACTTTTCAGACTTGACTATACTCCTCAGGCAGTATTGACACCACAGCTATAAGTTGCTTAACACCAAATATCGCTTCTAAGTTGTCATCAAAACCAGTGTCAAAATTGTTAGTAATTAAATCTTCATCTTTTTCTCCCTTATTTTCAACCATTACCTTCTTTTCAGCAAGATTCTTCTTTACATTTTTATTGCATTTAGGATGATTGAAAGAATTGCCTATTTTTGCAGACTTAGCCATGGTTGGCAAAGGAGAAAAATCTACACTGTGTCCCTTGTATGGAATAAAGAAACATACTCAGATATATTCTCTATTTTCTCAAAGGTTGTAAAAGAAGAATACTTTGGAATATTTTGACAATTTGGCCAAGAAGAATAATTAGGAACCTACTGCATGTTAGGATTATAACAAGAATAAATTAGCTTTGAGTGAATAGGTATATTTTTTGGAATATATGCACTACCTCCATCTTGTGCATTATTCATGTTCCATAACTAGGACTCGTAGTACCTGAGTTTAAAAGGTCTAGGCCTCACCCACTTGTTTTGCCCTCTTAAGAAAGCGGTAGGTTGATTCTACACATTTTTCACATTTTGGACCCATTTATTATTTGAAATTTTGGTGGGAGGAATCCTTGTATTTTGAGAAAATCCATCGAGTTTTCCATCAATCATGACTACAGTCTTCATCTTCTGGTTGACGGGTTGTATCCCAGCGCTGTTGACACACTTGTTCAAAGAAATTTGACCACCCAACTTTTGTTTTTCCTCAGCTATCTTTCGTTTTAGCTCATTGGTTTCATTCTCTTTTTCAACAATATTCTTTTTCAACTCAGCCTTTTCTTTCTCTTCAATTTTGTACTTTTAAAACTTCTTTGTATCTTTCTTGTAAAAAACAGCACTGCACTTTGGGCACATAGCGATAATGCTGTCAGATTCTTTAATTATCAACAAAAAATCTATCAAATCCTCACAAGGATAAGGATAAATTGGCTTTTTGTCTTGCTAAAAAATTCTCAAATCTTTATTTTCATCTTGATCACTAGTCACTATAGCGTCAATTCTTACCATGTTGACTAACAAATTGAATGGCTCAAACTAATTTGAATCAACAGCAAATGGTTCAGTGTCCACCTTCATAGCAGTTTTATCCTCAAACTTCAACCTTCCCTCCTCAATAAATTTTTGTATCAAATCCCTGAAACGGACGCAATTATTAATGGTGTGTGAGAATACCTGATGAAATTTACAAAATTTTTTATTCTTTATTTCATCAGTTGAAGGCATCTTTTTTCCTTCCGATAAAATAAGCTGCTTATCTTTTGATAAAACTTCAAATATTTGATCTGCCTTATAAATATTAAAAGAATAGGTCTTATTTTCAATTTTGAAATATGAAGAAACTTTTTCTTTTCCTTTAACAGACTTCAAAGATTTGCATACATAAGGAGGACCCCCACGTAATTCAGCAATATAAACTTCTTTCTCATCTGAATCACTACTATCGGAAAAACAATCAACATATGAAACCTTTTTAGAACCCTTTTTGAAATTTTTTTCCTTTCTTAATTTGTTCTATTTGTCTTACTCTCTCAACTAACTGAGAAAGATATAAAGAATGTTGATTGACAAGTTTCTTCCTAATTCGAAATTCTAACCCATTAGTATCCATTTTGACAACTTTTGTTTCTGGAATCGGAGTAAAACACTTATTTCTCATGTTTCTAAACCGTGCCAAATAAGTGACAATAGATTCTCCCTCTGCACGTTTGACAGAGAATGAATCTGCAAGGCTAACTTTCAATTCACCTCGAAAAAATTGATCATGAAAATTTCTTTCTAACTGTGCCCAAGTATGAATAGAATTTGGTCTCAAGTTGGAGAACCATGTAAATGCATTTTTTGTTAAAGAAGAAAGAAAATATCTCATCTTGAGATATTCATTAGAAGCTGCTTCCCCAATTTCAATAGTACATCGAGCAATATGCTCTACTGTGGACTCATTTTCTTCTCCAAAAAAGTTTGTAAGGGATTTTGGAAATTTTCAACCTCTTGGAAGCTCTGCTTGTTGGACACATTCAGGAAAAGCGGACAAGAAATATGGCCTATTTAAGCAACCAATATTGTATCCCAAACGGTTTAAAACTTGTTCGACATTCCTAGTTAGATTGTAATGCCTCCATAAGTTGTTTTGCCTAAGTCTTTCCAACATATCATCAACATTGTCTAGGCATATGAACATCATAATTAGGAATTGCTCCACCATTTTGGTTGACATTATCAAGCCCTAAACCCTGGTTATCATTTTCTTCTAAATTTACCACAGTAGCAATTCTATTAACTTGCCTGTTTAATTATTCAATTCTAGTGTTTGTATTTTCTAAAAGAGGATTCAAAATCGTCACCATTTGATGAGTTAACATGGTTACTAGATCATGGTGGCTTTCATCCATCTGTTGCCTAATATTTGCTAAAGATCCAACGGTTTGACTAGGTTGATTAACAGACATTGCTCTTGACATATCAAAAAACACAGACCTGGAGTTTTCTACCCTAGTAACAGTGGGTGTAGTAGAATTAGATGCACTGTTATTCCTTGTGTTAATAGCATGTGAAAAATTTTGTTGTGACATATGTGAACCTGACACCCTAGAAATAGGTACATTTGACATGCCATATGCATTCTGGTAAAGAGGATTTTGAAAAATTGAGTAGAGAGGCACATGCAATCCTTGTGTCACCATGGAGGGGACATACTCCAGTGGCAAGCCATAAGGCGGCCACCCCACGGTATTTATGTGAGTTGCATTTAACCCTAGATGGACATGACCAACACCATCATGCCTCACTGACAGCAAGGTAGGCTCTGTGTTTGAAATCATGGGAGAATTTTCAGACTCATTTCCTCTAGTCTCATCGCTGGAAGTAGAAGAAGATGCTGCAGCTGTATTTGATATGTCAACTGACGCTGATTTCTTGGTCCCTGAAAACACAATCTTCCCACTACGTAACCACATGCAAATTCAAAACGCCTGATTTTTCCTTTTGACAAACTACAATCTATTGACAAAGTCCCACTGAACGTGCCAATTTGTTTTACTCAAATTTTTGTTAATGTTTAAAAAAAAATATGGGTATCTTAATGTCACAATTGTATCGTCAATAAGAATTAAAAAGGATTGAAAGTAACAAATAAACAAAGAAATGCAAGGTGCGGGAGGCAAAGTAAATTGCATAAATTAAAACAAACGAGAAATTAAAGAGAAGATGAAAAAAGAAACATAAACGTAAAAAGAAAAATGAGTAAAAGTACAGAAATTTTATTAATAAAAAACAAGAAAGAAACAAATTACAAGTGTTTGAGTTCAGATGAATTACCTAAGATTCTCAATGTTACTCTGTGATGCCAGGAGCTGAGAGCGTTTTGGGTTTTTAAGTGTTTTTCAAAAGAACTAAACTCGCTACAAAATGTGCTTAAAGCTCTATTTATAGACTAACTTAATGCCAACTGACAATTACCAATTGAAAATTTGAATTGCATCCGTAACTGTTCTCGCACTTCTTGTTTGATACCAATTCAAAAAATCAAAATAAATAATCAAACTGTCAAATCACCTAATTTAATTAAAATAAATATAAATATTATATACAAAAACATAACAATATAACTAATCATTTTTTTATAATTTGTTATAAAAATAATATTTTTGTCTTACACATAGATCCATCTCCACCACACTAAACCTCAGTCTGATGGCTTGGACGCCACCACCATCAATAAACTCTCGTTCGTGCTGTACCAGGCGCCGCCAACTGCATCCGCAACAGATTCAAACCGCAGAGGTGCGTTTGACTGCTGCATATGCCTAAGTGCGTTCTGCTACTCGGGAGGAGGGGGGAGTCGAAGATTCTTCCCAGTTACAAGCACCGTTTTACTGCGTGCATGAAAAATCACTAGAATTGCTCGTTATGCGGAACTCCTCTTAAGAAGTGTGGTGCGAAGAAGGAGAGTAAAAGAGAAATTATGGTGTGAGAGGATGTTTTTTTTAAGAGTATGATTATTTTGTATTGGCTTTAAATGTTTTCTTTTGTTTTTAGGCTTGTTTGTAGTCTAATAAATTGTTGACTAATGTTAGCTGATACATAATTAATATCTAACATAATTGTATTATACCAATAACATAACTACAAATTTTAGAGAGTTAAAATTTTTTGTTAATATTTTTTTATAATTAATGGGATATAATGACACGAGTAGAAAGTTAAATAGAAATTATCTTTAAAAAAAATACCAATAAAATCTGCATAGAAACTTAAAGAAATACGGAAAAAAGAAACCACAAAAAGTGATGCATTTTGGATAAATTGCTAATTTAACTTGTCATATACTTTTTCAAGATAAGTGATAAATCTTAATTGTCATCTGTCCATTTGCTCCTTCCTTCATTTTAATTGTGTGAGTAACTTCGTGAGTATTTGCATTCTGCAACAAACTATACTCGAATAGACTAATCAGCTTTGGCATATAAGCTAATCACCAAAATTATTTCTCCTAAACTGACAACAACTGTACATTATGCCCTTATGAATCTCTTACTTTACTACACTTAATAAATACACATGTTTATTTCATCATAGCACATATACTTTATAATATACAACATAACTAATTATGAGTACGCATAAATTTAGAGAAACAATAAAAATTATCCCATATAATCAGCCAACATAAATTTTAGAGATATATAAAAATCTTTTGTTTACTAATTAAAGATTAATTTTTGTTGTTTCCGTAAACAGAACCTATTAGTAATTCATAATATTCTTGAAAGTTGGTAGTGCTTTGCACAAAGATTTGAATGGAATTTTCATTGGCATTGCAATCCCTTTGCCTTCAGCCATGTCAAGCTTTTCCTCACTCACTCTTTTCCATTCAAAGCATTGGATCAACAAACCCAAAGTAAGGCCCAAAGTTCGTTGGGCCAGGCCCAATCCAGGACAAGCCCTTCTTCCAAGCCCAAACGGAATGAGCTTGTTCTCTTCCCCTTCTTTTTCGAACCTCTCGGGCCTAAAACTCTCTGCATCGGCCCAAATATTAGGATCTCTATGAATTAGCCATACATTTGTCAAAACTATGGTATCTTTTGGAATGTTGTATCCTCCAATGGTGCAATCTTCTGAGGCAGAATGAGGCAATAGTAACGGTGCTGGAGGGTGCAATCTAAGTGATTCAGAAATAACGTTTTGAAGGTATGGTAGCTTTGACAAATCTTGTTCTTCTACTAAACGGTCTTTTCCTATTTGTGTGTCTAATTCATCTTTTACCTTCTTCATTATTTCTGGGTGGTTTAGTAATTCAGCCATAACCCATTCCATTGCTACAGCTGATGTGTCTGTTCCAGCAAGAAGCATCGCCTGAGATTTTATTCATTGAAAGTGGAAACCAAATGCAAATTAAATACTTTATTGTGAATTTCAATAATTTAAATAATACTCTTTATGTTTTAAAATAATTGTTAAAAAAATAAACATATTAAGAAAAGGGTAAAAATGAATCTTAGTAATGTTTTGAAATTATACAAAGTGTATGTTTAATGTTGATGTATTGATAATATAAAACGTTTTGTACGTCATTTAGTCACATCTATTATTTTAGATAATTATTTACATAATTAATATAAAAATTAATTATTTTGTTAATATTATGATACTTAATTAAATGCACATATAAAACACTTTTAGTACTTTTATACTAAAAGTGCATTAAAATTACATTCTTATATAAATAGATAAAATTACAAAATTAAACATATTCAATACTTACTCATAATCATAATTAAATTAAATATGTTGAAAGAATAATTAATATTATCTTGATATTAAAAATTGGCCATTATTTTAATAAACCACCTTTTAATATAGATAATTTGTATTTTTTTAAAATATAAAATTTTCAATTTTCAATAAATCTATTATATATATTATAAAGAAAAATATTAATTTTTTAATACAGGTAATCTTAACAAGTAACTTTAACAAAATTTTATTTTAAATTTCAGATAAATATTAAAAAAAAAGAGTTTATGTACAAAAGTCAAATAATTGTACTAGCTAGGTTTAGGTGAGGTGTCATGAAATTAAGAGGATATATTCAAACAAGTTTAACCAAATTTAAATTCATCAATTTTTTAAAGTTATTTTCTATTTTTGAAAAACTTTTAAATGTATCGATATATCACTATTTCAGATTTTTAACCGTTAATTTTAATTCATTGAAATCCTGATACTTAACCATTTTTCCATTGCTTCAACCTTCAGGAATCACATCATATTGTTGGCAGTTTGGCATAATTACAAAATTTCAATGTTTTGTAAAATTGCATTTTGGTTATTAAATCAATAAAACTTAAAATTTAAAATATTCAAAAATTTAATTAAAATTAAAATTAAATTAAATATGATAAATAATATATTACAATAATAAAAAATATTTTACATATTTAATGTACGGTCTAATTTTAAAATGAATTTATTTTTGTCTAATAACTAATTCATAAAAAATTCGGATATAATATTTCTTTAGACAACAAAAAAAGTGACTAAATATTAATTAAAACATATTATTTTCCAAACTTTTTTCTTAAATCTATAATTCTTAGATTTTGGTGTAGTTTTTTATTTATTTTACGCTTATTATTCTTAATAGATAATTTTATATTTAGATATTTAAAAATATCTACACGAAACTCCCTTTTAAATGTAAATGGTGGTTTTGGATTTTCCTTTCAATTTAAAAAAGAGGCGAAGTATATTTTTTATTTTTTATTTTTATTTTATTTTAATTTTATTTCAAAAAAATTTTATTTGTATTAAATATATATTTGACGACTAATTTTAAAATATTTTAAAAATAATTCAATAATAATTTTATAAGAATAATTTTTAATATAAATAAGTTAGACATAATTATTATATATTATTATTAAATTAATCTAAAATTTTTTAAAAATTTAATTATTAAAAATATATTTAATATAAATAAAATTTTTAAAAATAAAATTAAAACGAAATAAATTTTAAAAATATTTTTAAAATTTTTTAAAATATATTAAAAATAAATAATATATTTTATCTTAAAAAAGGTCAAATGTTTGGTAACATAACTACGTAAGAGTGCTATCTCTAATAGCTAGTGATGTGACAATCCTCATAAATCAAGACAAACTTGAGAGATGCGTATCCAACGTGCATACAAGAGCAAAAATATTTGTGATGGATATTTCACCGAAAATTTTATATTGTCCTTATATAAAGATATTTTATTTTAATTATTAAATAATAAATTTTAAAATTTAATTTTTATATATTATAAAAATATTATTTTTGATTTTTTAAGTGTAACAAAATAAAAAATCATATTTTTAAAATTAAAATTATTATAAAAAAATATTTTTAATGTCTTTATTCAAATACTAAATTATGATATATGATTCTGTCATTTGTATCGAACTATATTTTTTTAGAAAAAATAATTAAAATTATGAACAACTAAATCAATGAAACTAACCTTTAAAAAGAAAAATCAAGTAATATTGATTAAGAGTGTTTTCGTCATTAACTATTTCATGTTTTATGTTTAAAAATCAATTGGTTTAGTCATTTTCAGTCAACAAAAAAAAAATTGACCAATAATAAAACTTTATTACATGTCATATTCTCATTACTTGATGGTGATTATTCACGTTTAAATTATCACGATAAATAAAAAAACTTATATAATTTAACATAATTTAGATACATTTATTTTTATAAAAAATAATTATTAAAATTAAAAAATTATTAAAATTTATTATTTTTATTTATTAATTAATCATTAATATTTAAAAATATATGATAAAATATATTATTAAACAACTAAATTAATAAAATTATATTAAGAGAGTTAAATTGATAATTAAAAATAACAAAAAATAATAAATTTTAATAATTTTTAATATTTGTTAAAAATTATTTAATAATAATTTAATTAAATATATTACATATTAAATTATTTTTAACAGATTTTAAATATATAGGAATAGTTACCATGACTAAATTCGGTTAAATTATTATTTAACAATGTTGGTACCGACACAACTTTAGGGAGCAAGTACCTAAAGATAAGAGTTGTAAATACCTGGATAAGGCCCTTAATCATGAGATCAGAGTAATACTCGGGCTGTGTCTCTTGAAGCTTCAAGAGATGAAAAATCATGGTGTCGCTGTCGGCGTTGCTGCCGGCGGCAACGCGGTGCTCTTGGATGAGGCCTTGCAAGAAGGAATCGGCTCTCTTGGCGATATTCTTGAGCCTCTTCTCCAAGTGGTCGAAATCGAAGAACTTGGCCAACGGCATGAAGTCGCCTTTGTTGTTTGCTCCCAGCAACGACAGAATTTCCGTTATGATTTCTCGGAATTGCTTCGCCTCCTCCACGTCACTCATTTCCACATCGTCGCCGTAGTACCTCTTGCCGGAGATCATCCTCATCATTCCGTTGAATGTCATTTCTGTTAGTCTTGACCTTAGTTCAACCTTCACGAACTCACCATTACGTGTGTCCTTCCATAGTTTCTCGATCTGTTAAATTAAACAAAAGTTTACCTATTATATTATTTGGAATCCAAAAAATTATATAAAAAAAAGTCTAGAGCCAATAACTTTATTAAATTCTGGCATGTAACCAATAAAAGAGAAGAGAGTAATCTCATACTATTATATAAAATTTTACACCATTAAAAATATCATTGATAGCTATTTAATAGCTATAAATCACAAAAATTACTTTTCTCTAACACTCCTCATTATATAATCTAAAAAAACACTAAATATATGGATTATGTTTGGATTAATTTATTTTTAATGTATGTTTTATATTTTAATATATATTTTATTTTAGTTTACATTTAGTATAGTTGATAAAAAAAATTAGGAGTAACTTACCAGTCTCTTAGTCTCGTCCTTTCGGACATCGAGGAAGGAGTTGAGACGGTGGCTGGAGAGGACATCGACGGTGGTGATGCGGCGGAGGTTGCGCCAGTGATCACCATACGAGGCAGAACCCAATGTAGTGTAGTTATAAAATATGTACTTTCCGGTAAGGAAGCGGGGACGGTTGGCCAAGACGACATCGTTCTTGGTGAAACATTCATGCGCCAAGGACGGCGAGGACACAACCACCACGAGGCGGTTGCCAAACCAAAGCGACATGATGTCGCCATAGGAGGCGGCGAGGCCAGCGAAGATGCGGTGGAGCGGTGGCTTCAGGTAGTGAAGGTTTCCGAGGAAGGGAAGGGTTGGCGGCCCTGGTGGAAGGTTCTTGAACCTTCTAGATTGGACCCGGAGAAAGAGTTTGAGAGTGATGATGAAGGCAAGTGTAAGAAGTAAGTAGTAGTAAATGGAGGGTGCCATTTTTAGTGATATTGAAACTCTGCTTTTTGTTTTTGTGTGTTGTATTGTGAGTTTAGGACAAGCATTTATAGTTGTTTTGTGGGAGTAGCATCTTTATTAATCCCATTTTTTTCCCTTTGAATTGATATGGTGATTATTGTTTGTTAGCACTTGCATAGTTGGTTTTGGCTGAACAAACAACTTTTTTTTTTTAATAACTAACAATCCATCAAAGTAATAATGGATGGATGCAAAAATTGAGAGAAAAAAAATGTAATATTAGAATCATATTAGGCTGAAGTTAAAATCAATCATTAAAATCAATCATTAAAATCTGATATAAATATAAAATTAATTATGCTAAGTGTGTACTTAAAATAACTATTAAAATTAAATAATACATATATTATATACAAATATATAATAATTAATTTTAATATACACATATTTTAAAAAATTTAAAGACAAAATATTGGAGTTTTCTACAATTATTTCTTTCATTTTTAAATAAGTGTTTGCAAAAAGAGTTTTCTTTCTCTTTCAACTATAATAACCTAACCATTAATCTTTGTTAATTTTTGACTGGTTGTTGTAGGTTAAAAAAGAGTTGATATCTTAGCATCAAACTGTGTTGAAAAATTTAGATCTTCCTTGTGGTATATTAGAGAAATGATTTAATGTATTAGAGTCATAAAAATTTTAAAAAATGGTTACAAAATTATCCTTGATAGCAATAACTATCGTTTAATTTTTATTGTGTTTATTGTCTTTCATGCTAAGATATATAACTTTTTATATACTTATATCTAATAGTTTAAACTTTTTAATAAGTCATTTCATGACATAGTTATTGTTCATACCCTGGCCCAATATCAAAAGCCCAGGTCCAAATAAAAGGCCTATCCGAAGGATTAAGCCTACTTAAGCACCGCACTCCACTTAAGAAGTCGGTGTCGACCACGACTTGGTTTAAAGAAGTCGGACATGAGATTAGCTGGCGGATAAACACTCATTCAAATGAGTAACCGCCCCTGAAATCTCTCTAACCGCTTCATAAAGCCATATCTTAACCTCCCTAAGATAATGGGACGGTTAACACCCTAAAGATATGGCACTACTCCAACGGTGGTTATTGGCTCACCACTATAAATACACTGACATCCCTCAGGTATCTCTAAGCCCAATACTCTCTAGACCTGCTCACACTCTTGCTAACTTAGGCATCGGAGTGTCTTTGCAGGTACCACCCCCCATTCACTCACGCGCGCAAGTTGGACGGAGCCTCCCGAGTTGCAGATCCATCCGGAGTTCTCCTCCTTCATACACTTGGGCCGCTCAACGCCATCTATCTCATTTATCTCCGGTTACCCACCGTAACATTGGCGCCGTTGCCGGGGACCCGAGAGATCATCCATCGATGGCGGATAGATCCCACGAAGAAGGCCATGTGGAAACAGATTCTGAACAAGAGAATCTAGACATGGGTAATGACAATGAAGACCTGGCCCAACACCAGGAAGATAACAACCAACACAGAGAGGGTACCTCTGGAGTGAAGAATCCGAAGGTAAACTCCTCAGATGGGCGCGAATCAGAAAAAGGCGGACCATCCCACGTAGCTGAATTAATGGGATTAGTCCATAGCCGCCTGGAGCAATTGGAGCAAGAGCGGGAGAAACAGAAGGAAACTGAGAGGTACCTCAAAGAGGAGATGGAGCGGCGAAAAGAGTTAGAAAGAAAACTCTTACAGCTGGAATCCTCCCTCAAGGGTCACAACTCCCGCGACGAACAAGAAGACCAACACTCGGGTGGAGAGGATCCTTTCAGCGAGGACATAATGAGGGCAAAAGTTCCGAGAAACTTCAAAAGCCCTGATATGGACCTCTACGATGGGACCACAGACCCGAAGCATCATCTAAGCAACTTCAAAAGTCGGATGTATCTAGCTGATGCCTCCGACGCTACGAGATGCAAAGCTTTCCCGACCACTTTATCGAAAGCGGCGATGAAGTGGTTCGATAGCCTCCCCCCGAGATCAATCACTAGCTTTGAAGACCTCTCAAGGAAGTTTTTGATGAGGTTCTCAATTCAGAAAGATAAGGTGAAACATGCTCCGAGCCTCCTGGGAATAAAACAGGAGGTCGGAGAGTCTTTACGAGCCTATATGGAAAGGTTCAATAAAGCATGTCTAGAGATCCAAGACCTGCCCACAGAGGCAGTCATAATGGGGTTAGTCAATGGACTTAGAGAAGGTCCCTTCTCGCAGTCCATATCTAAAAGACACCCCATTTCTCTAAGTGATGTACAAGAAAGGGCTGAAAAGTATATCAATATGGAAGAGAATGCAAAGTTAAGAGACCTGAGTTGGCGACCTGGACCCCCTCCCTCATCTAAGGAGAGGGAAAGGGAAGCCAAGAAAAAGGAAGAACTCGGTCTCGAGAGGCCCAGGAAATATCACTCTTATACTCCTCTAAAAACTTCTATAGTGGATGTATATAGAGAGATTTGCCACACTGAAAGGCTGCCACCCCCGAGACCTATTAAAAATAAAAAAGGGGGAAGCCGCAGCGATTACTGCGAGTACCATAAAATATATGGTCACTCCACTAACGACTGTTACGACCTTAAGAATGTGATAGAAAAGCTGGCCAGAGAAGGTCGGCTTGACAGATATCTCATAGAAAGGTCGGACACCCATGGAAAGAGAAAGCGAGATGATATGAATAGAAGAGATCCACCGCCGCAGACTCCAGAGAGACATATCCACATGATCTCAGGAGGGTTTGCGGGAGGGGGCTCACTAAATCCTCTCGCAAAAGACATCTCAAAAGAGTCTATCAAGTCGGGGAGGAGTCACCCGACCTCCCCACCATCTCGTTCACAAAAGAAGATGGGCAAGGGATAATCCCCGGGCACGATGATCCCGTGGTGATAACTATGATCCTAGCCAATGCCCATCTCCACAGAACCCTAGTAGACCAAGGAAGCTCGGCGGACATCCTTTTCAAGCCCGCCTTCGACAAGCTAGGGTTAGATGAAAAAGAATTGAGAGCCTACCCCGACACCTTATATGGATTAGGGGATACGCCAATAAAGCCACTGGGATTCCTGCCCCTTCACACCACTTTTGGAAGAGGGGAAAAATCAAGGACTCTGAGCATAGACTTCATAGTCATTGATGAAGGGTCAGCTTATAACGCCTTAATCGGCAGAACTACCCTTAATCGCCTCGGGGCAGTGGTATCCACACCCCACCTTTGCATGAAATTCCCGACCTCAGCGGGAATAGCAACGGTGAGGGGAGACCAAAAATTGGCAAGAAAATGCTACAATGAAAGCCTAAATCTGAGAGGAAAGGGCAAAGAAGTCCACACCATAGAGCTCGGCGGCACAAGGGCCAGAGAAGAGCTGCGACCCCAACCGGGAGGAAAAATCGAGGAGGTACAAGTCGGTAAAGAGGAAGGAAAAAACACTTACATAGGAGCCAACCTAGGGAAAACCCTAAAACAAAGGTTAACTGAACTCCTGATAGCTAATTCCGACCTCTTCGCATGGAAGGCTTCCGACATGCCCGGGATTGATCCCGAGCTCATGTCCCACAGGCTCTCGGTTTACCCGGGATCCCGACCTGTACAACAACGAAGACGCAAACTCGGTCCAGAACGAGCCCTAATAGTGGAAGAACAAGTACAGGCCCTCCTGGAAGCCGGCTTCATTAGAGAGGTCAAGTACCCAACGTGGCTAGCCAATGTAGTGCTAGTCAAAAAGCAAAATGGTAAATAGAGAATGTGCGTCGACTATACCGACCTGAATAAGGCATGTCCTAAGGACCCTTATCCCTTACCAAGCATTGATACCCTGGTGGACTCCAGCTCGGGGTACCAATACTTATCATTCATGGACGCCTACTTGGGATATAATCAAATCCCGATGTACGAACCCGACCAGGAGAAAACATCGTTCATCACACCCAGAGCCAACTACTGCTACGTGGTCATGCCATTCGGATTAAAGAATGCGGGAGCCACATATCAAAGATTGATGAATAAAGTGTTTTCCCCCCACCTAGGGAGCTTGATGGAAGTATACGTCGACGACATGCTAGTAAAAACCAAGGAAGAAGTCGACCTCTTAACCGACCTCTCACAAGTCTTTGACACTATAAGGCTGCATGGGATGAGGCTAAATCCTGCAAAGTGCGCCTTCGCGGTCGAGGCAGGAAAATTTCTAGGGTTCATGCTAACACAGAGGGGGATTGAGGCCAATCCCGATAAATGCAGAGCCATCCTAGAAATGAAAAGCCCGACTTGTTTGAGAGAGGTTCAACAGCTCAATGGCCGACTTGCAGCCCTCTCCAGATTTTTGGCAGGATCAGCACTAAAATCCCTTCCACTATTTTCCTTATTAAGGAAGGGATGCCAATTCGAATGGACTCCGGAATGCGAGGAGGCGTTCCAAGAGTTCAAAAGGTTCTTAAGCCAACCTCCTATCTTAACCCGACCAATACCGGGAAAAGACCTCATCCTATACCTATCCGTGGCAAACAGAGCTGTCTCGTCGGCCCTGATAAGAGAAGATGAGGTCGGACAACACCCGGTCTACTTCATCAGTAAGGTCCTACAAGGCCCTGAACTAAGGTACCACAAACTAGAAAAGTTTGCCTACTCCTTAGTGATAGCCTCACGAAGGCTACGACCTTACTTCTAGGCTCATACAATAAAAGTCCGCACAAACCAACCCATGAAGCAAATCCTCCAAAAGACGGATGTTGCAGGGAGAATGGTTCAGTGGGCGATAGAGCTCTCCGAGTTTGATTTGAGATATGAAACTCGGACAGCAATTAAAGCCCAATGCCTCGCCGACTTCGTTGCAGAATATGCAGGAGAACAAGAGGAAAAGCCGACTACATGGGAACTCTACGTAGACGGATCCTCCAACAAAACAGGGAGCGGCGCAGGCATAATATTGGTAGATGAAAAAGGAACCCAAATAGAGGTCTCCTTAAAATTTGAATTTCCGGCCTCAAACAATCAGGCAGAATATGAAGCCTTGATCGCCGGATTAAAATTAGCAGAAGAAGTTGGTGCTACAAAGGTGATAGTCTACAGCGACTCACAGGTGGTGACCTCCCAAATAAGCGGAGAGTATCAGGCAAAGGATCCCAATATGAAAAGGTACTTAGAAAAAACCTTGGAGCACCTTGGGCACTTTGCGAAAACCGAGGTCAAACACATAACTCGGGATCTAAATAGCAGAGCGGATGCCCTATCCAAGTTGGCAAGTACCAAACCAGGAGGAAACAATAGAAGCTTGATTCAAGAAACCCTCCAAGAGCCCTCGATATCCAAAGATAGACAAGAGGCACTTGAGGTAGTCGGTTTAAACCTCGGATGGATGAATCCCTTAGTCGAATACCTAAAATTCCACATCCTCCCTAAAGAGGAAAAAGAGGCTAAAAAGATCCGAAGGGAAGCACAGCATTATACTTTGGTGAGAAATGTCCTTTACAGAAGAGGGATATCAACGCCATTGCTAAAGTGCGTACCGACCTCAAGAACCACCGAGGTATTGGAAGAAGTGCACAGTGGGATCTGCGGAAACCATCTAGGAGCAAAGTCACTCGCCAGGAAAGTAATCCGAGCAGGATTCTATTGGCCGACCTTGCAGACAGATGCCACAGAATTTGTGAAAAAATGCCAACCATGTCAGATGCATGCAAATTTCCACGTAGCTCCACCAGAAGAGCTCATCAGTATCACTTCCCCCTGGCCCTTTACAAAATGGGGAATGGATTTGTTAGGTCCTTTTCCCCAAGCACCAGGACAAGTCAAATACTTGATCGTGGGAATAGATTACTTCACAAAATGGATAGAAGCAGAACCATTAGCCACTATCACCGCTCAAAGAAGTCGCAGATTCCTCTACAAAAATATCATCACAAGGTATGGAATACCTTATTCCATTACTACAGACAATGGAACCCAGTTTACCGACGCCACCTTCAGAAGTCTGGTAGCCAGTATGAAAATCAAGCATCAATTCACCTCGGTGGAACACCCACAAGCCAATGGGCAAGCCGAGGCAGCTAACAAGGTCATACTGGCAGGATTAAAGAAGAGACTACAGGAAGCAAAGGGAGCTTGGGCTGAAGAGCTCCCTCAGGTGCTATGGGCTTATAGGACAACCCCCCAATTCGCCACAGGAGAAACACCCTTCCGACTAGTCTATGGCGTAGAAGCCATGATTCCAATAGAAATCAATGAGCAAAGCCCAAGGGTAACTCTCCATGACGAGGTCGAAAATATACAGGGGCACAAATAGGAGCTCGACTTGCTCCCCGAAGTCCGAGAAGGCGCCCAAATAAAAGAAGCAGCGTTAAAACAAAGGATGACTGCCAGGTACAATAAGAAAGTCATTCGAAGAACGTTTGCATCAGACGACCTGGTCTTAATCAGAAACGACATCGGAGTCAACAAATCAGGAGAAGGAAAGCTCGCCGCAAATTGGAAGGGACCATACAAAATCAAAGAAGTATTAGGGAAAGGTTATTATAAAGTAACCGACCTAAGCGGAACTGAGCTACCAAGGTCGTGGCATGCTTGTAATATGAAAATGTACTACAGTTAAAAGCGAACTCTACTCCCTGATGTACTCTTTTCCCAACTTCATGATTTTTTCCCAAAAGGGTTTTTTCTGGAGAAGGGTTTTTAACGAGGCATCATAGTAGAGGCTAAGGGAAAATAGGCTATCAAGACCCTTAGTAGCAAGAAGGTACCTTCCTAATTAATAAAGATCTTTTTTCATTTACAGTATCTCTTATAATATCCTACTTTATTTCTTCTAAGTTTTCCTACGAAACGCGCCGACTTAAGCTCGACAAAACGTGAAAATCCCATGAACCGACCTAGATGGTCGTCAGGATAAAACGACGAGGTACAAGTCGGCGTAAAGAGGTTGTATGAGTTGATCGTAAAAAAAAAACTCGGGAACAGTCCGACTCTTAAGTCAAGATATGAACCCGAGTTAAATAAACTCGGAAATACTCCGAGTCGATGAAAAACGCATCACAAAAACAATCTAAGTCATAAAAACTCACCAAGGCAAAGTTGAGTATAAAGGATAACAAAAAGAGATTAGAAAACCTGAGAAGAGTTTAAAGGCTGCATAAAAGCCCTTAAACAAAAACGATACAAGCCAACAAAAAGGTTTTCAGAAAGAGATCAAAAGGATTTTTAAATTAGAAAGCATACACGCACAAGGTAACTCAAAACCCTTATCCAAAAAGGGCATTTACTTTCACACCCTTATTTAAAAGGGCATTCGCCAGAAATGCTTTTGTTTACGGCCTTAAAAGGCCAAAAGAAAATTGTTCACACAACCACCAACAACACATAAACAAGTTTAAAAAAGGGGGTCTCACAGGCCGAGCCCCCATATAGCCATAAAAAATAAAGTTATCTTTTCAAAGGAGTAGAGGAATCATCACCGCCAGACTCAGGAGGGGCGTCGCCAGGACCAATCGGAGGAATAGAGGAAGAACTCGGAGCATCTTTAGAATGAGGAGGAGACTCAATAATCCTCTGCCCCCGAGTCTTCAGATCTGACTCAGAAACAACCTCGGGGACAGGAGGATCAACGATGGCGCCATCAATAACTACCTTATCAGGATGTAAAGGAGAAAGATCCAAGTCGGGAGCGATAACTCTGACTTGTTCCAGGAAAATTCTCCAAGACTCCTCGGCCCCATCAGCAATAGAGTCCTCCAACTCGGCGTATGCGTTCCGAGAATTCAGCAAGTCCTTCCTCACAGCCACAATGTCTTGAAATAAACTGTGGTAGCTGTCTTGTGCTGTTTTCCTCAAATTCGCCTCCAAAGTACATTGAGCCCGCAGCTTACCCTCCTCCTCCCTAAGGTGATCCCTCTCCTTCCTCAATTTATCTCTCTCCTCCTTCAACTCCTTCTCATGTTTTTCAAAAATAAGAAGCCTCCCCTCCAACTCCTCAACCCTTGAGGTTGCCCCCAAAGAGCTGAGGGGAGTCTTCTCAAAAATGTCCAAAAGTTTGCCACAAACACCCGCCGCCCTAAAACTCTCCTCGGCCAGAGTGGTGAGGTGGTTCCGAACAGAAACATCATCCATACTTATATAAGGATAAATGTTCTTTCGGACGAATGCAAGAGCATCCGCCTTAACCCCACCATCCAAAGAAGAGCTAGACTCTGAAGTCTTGCGCTTCTTCTTCTCTGGCTCAGAAAGAAGTTGGGCAGAAGGTAGTGGCCGAGATAAGGTTGAAGAAGAAATTATAATGGGTTGAGAGGGAGTGCCAGTATTCTTAGGAGGAGGAGGAGGAGGGGGAGAGGTGATCGCCCTGGCACCACCAGACCTAGCTCGGGACTTCGCCTTAGCCTCCTGCACTCTTTGATAAGCCTCATGAGCATTCTTCCTTGCCATATCTACAAGAAAACAACTAACAAAGTTAGAAGTCGGTAACACTCAAGTCTGTAGAAACAAGTCGGAAGTATGAAAAACCATTCACTACCTATTTGCGACCGAACGAAAGTCGGCGTCCCCTGGAGGATCTTCCTAGTATCCAAATACGGGGCCCTCCCCCACGCTTCTCGGAAAAACCCCACAATGGCCGCCTCCACCTCGTCCAGGTCATCTGGACCATACTTTTCGCAAGGGGAGGCCGCCAACCAATAAAGGGGAAAGCGAGGGGAAGAGTGCTCATCAAGGAAGAAGGGGTGATGACCCTCCACAGCTTGTACTTTGAAAAAATAGTTTTTGAAGTCATGAAAGGATTCGTCAAAAAGGGTGAAAATCCTCCGACCTTGTATGGCTCGGAAGGATACCCATTGCTGTTTGTTATTTAGCCCACTAAAGGGCTTAGTCATATGAAAAAGAAAGAAAAAAATCCTCAAAGAGGTCGGAAAGTCCAGAGCATGACTTATAAATTGATAAATCTTCAGAAAACCCCAAGAATTGGGGTGAAGTTGAGTAGGGGCAACTCTACAGTGGTGCAAAACAGATATTTCGAAATCCGAGAAAGGAAGAAAAACACCCAAGCGGGTGATCATACATTCATACATGAAGAAAAAATGAGGAGCCGCCTCATTAACTCTCCCAAAACAAACCCGGTCTTCCGGACCCGGGGCTATCAGTTCGTATTTTGGCTCGTCCTCCTCTGAAGTACAAAGCCGGTGATGAGTACGAAGATGAGTGATAAACTCAGCATCAACCAGGGGTTCCTCCCCAAGGACAGTGTCATCAACCCACAGAGAAAGAACATCTACGGAAGTCATTTTTTATATAAAGAAAAATGGCAGAAACCTACAAAAGGAAAAAAGAAAAAGAAAAATAAAAAAACACGGCCCCTAAAGAGGAGAGATACGAAGCTAAAATCTACAGGCCAACCTATCCACTCACAATACAAAACATGCAAACATAAGGCATGACAGGGAAGAAATAAAACTAACCTTTATCCGAAGAAATGAAGGCTGGAGAGAACGGAAATCTTCGAACACAAGAATACAGCACGAGCAAGGAAAGAAAAAAGTTCGAAAGATTGCAGAAACGGAAAAATGAAAGAGAGGGAAAGTATTTATAAACACGCGAAGGGGGCATAATGGTAAAAACGAAACAGTCATTAATGAGATTGCACCGTTACCAAAGCCCTCAATACTTCCCCAACGGACACGACGCTTGAATTGACGTAACTGTCAGAAACAAAGGGTCGCGAAAATCACGTCGGTTTATAAGACCCATGTTTCTCCAAGTAAGTCGGCTACAAACCCGAGTTAAATACTTGAACCCAAACTCTAAAAAGAGACTTTGGGCTCAAGTAGGGGCACTGTTCATACCCTGGCCCAATATCAAAGGCCCAGGTCCAAATAAAAGGCCTATCCGAAGGATTAAGCCTACTTAAGCACCGCACTCCACTTAAGAAGTCGGTGTCGACCACGACTTGGTTTAAAGAAGTCGGACATGAGATTAGCTGGCGGATAAACACTCATTCAAATGAGTAACCGCCCCTGAAATCTCTCTAACCGCTTCATAAAGCCATATCTTAACCTCCCTAAGATAATGGGACGGTTAACACCCTAAAGATATGGCACTACTCCAACGGTGGTTATTGGCTCACCACTATAAATACACTGACATCCCTCAGGTATCTCTAAGCCCAATACTCTCTAGACCTGCTCACACTCTTGCTAACTTAGGCATCGGAGTGTCTTTGCAGGTACCACCCCCCATTCACTCACGCGCGCAAGTTGGTTGGAGCCTCCCGAGTTGCAAATCCATCCGGAGTTCTCCTCCTTCATACACTTGGGCCGCTCAACGCCATCTATCTCATTTATCTCCGGTTACCCACCGTAACAGTTATAATATCAAAATGTCTATAACTAAAAAAAAAATAGGATAAGTAAGTTTATGACCCTCGTCCATTAATTTAGGGGTTTAACTGAAAAATAAATAAATTAATATTATATTAATTTTCTATATAAACATTTATGTGTAGAAGAGAATTTTAAAAAAATAATAATTTATTTGAAATTAAGAAAACAATTAAGAGATCATAAACTATTTCTACTCAGCTACATTGTTTATTTTAAATCCTACTACTATTTCTTTATAAATATTTTTTCTGAAATTATTACTTTTTAAAAATATTATAGTAACTCAATAATTAATTTAGGTAGATACAAATTCCATTTGTATTAAATTTTAGAACTATATTCTTTCGGTAATTCTACAAATTGGAAAAAATGAGAATAATAAGTGGACAAACAAATATGAAAAGAAGAAAGCCTAATAAGAATAATTTTGTTTCATATATTTAACTTAAATTAAAAACAAGTTTTCGGTGACAACTTTAATTTATTTTCTAACAACAATACGTAATTGAATATTTATTTGAGATGGGAGGTAGTTTGATGTATTGTAACTTTGGAACTCTGTGGTTTTTGTTGTTTTGTATTTTGGATTTAGTCATGTGTGATGCAATGGTCTCGCGAGTCTAGAAGCTTGCTAGGCCGGTGAGTTTGTATTTGGTATGATGGAGAGAGTCAACAATGGAAGTCGCCGGCAGTTCAGAGATCAAATCAAATATGACCGCCGTAAAATGTTTATCCATCGATTAAAATAGTTATGGTTAAAATAATTATAAATAAATTTTTAAACTATGACAAAAATAATTATATTTTAAATATATATTTTTTAAAATAGTTTTAATAATCGAATTTGGATGGAATTTTTTTTAAATAAATAAAATAAATATCATTAATATATTAATTATGTGAATAAGTATTTACGAACGTTTTTACCGAAAAGTATCGTATCACTTATCTCGTTTACAGTATAAATGAAATAAGTAAATATGCATCTTGTTTATACTGTAAACGAGATAAGACTGAGAATAAATGCAATGTATATTTCGTTTACAGTGTAAATAAGATAAGTGGGTCATTATAACGTTTACAGTGTAAATGAGATACGTTAAGACAAATTTTCAGTGGCTATAAAAGGATATACAACTCTTTATATCCTCCACAAATATTTTACTACTTCTTTGCTATTTATTGCTTCTGAAAATAAGCCAAAATGTCTAGTAATAATAGTTTCTTGGTTGTAAGTGTGTATCCAAATTGCCGTATAAGAAATAATGATAATAGTGTAACATTTGAGTGTGCGAATCCCATTTTGTTACGTACCTGGCCAGTAAGCTCATTGGCGGAATGGAAGAGTCTGATATTGGGTAGCGTCGGTGGGAGTAGGAGAAAAGAGATCGGAAGAGTGGGGTATAGGTTGCTAGCACTGATGGAAAACAGAGTATTTCGGTTCCACCTGTTTTGCCTCCATGGCGACGAGCATGTGCGCCTGATGTTTGACATCTATGGGAGAATCATGGCAAAGCAAGTGATGGAGCTTTCTGCAGAGGTTGGAGATGTCGGTGGCGATGGATCTGGGTCGTCAGACTTCGTCCAGTATGACCCACCTCTCGCACCACCACCAATTCATGTTGTCAGTCCAGTGGAAGACATGGAGGTCGACGGTGAGGAATTCGACGAGGAGTATGTTGCGGATAACAGTGAGAGCGGTTCTTCCGAAGATGATGATGAGGATGTGAATGTTGTAGAAGGCTTAGAGAAGGAGGGTTGAATCTATGACCTTCTTTTAGCTTAATGAGTTAACCCTTTTAAAACAAACTTGATATCTGAAACTGTTTAAACTAAGCAGCAGAAAATTTATGAGATAATTTTATTTTGTCTCATGAATATCAAAAAACAGGACAGAGCAGAGAAGAGAATAGCTAACACCATCATGTATCCTGGTTCGGTTGCCTTGTGCTATGCAACCTACGTCCAGTGTCCTCCACAACAATGGAGGAATTTTCACTATAGTTAAAAGTATTACATACACCAATTCCACAGAATTGACACAATCCTTTCACACTCAAGTTCTAACCTAACTTGACATTGGCTATGCTAATACCTAACTCTTCACTCTTAGTGCTCACCCAACTAAGAAAGGGGTACCTCACTGGTACTGGATATAAGACACAAACTTACCTAAAGAAATCTAAAAATAACTCTAGGCTTTTCTCTCAAGTGTATCACTTAGCTTCTTTCCACTCTTGGCTTTTACTTGAGCTTTCTCATTATGCCTTTTCACTCAAGAAATTACAGAAAGATAAACATTAAAAAGATTATATAATCTGTAAAACATGAAGGAGATTGACTTCTTCAACAGCCTCTTTGCTATGTGATAAACCAGATTTGCTAACCTCTGATTTAGTTCTTCATTTTGGCGGAATGCTCCTTTGACTAGGAAGCACTATCCAAGTAGATGAACTTCTTCAAAGAACACTTCTCAGAACAAACCTCAAACACTGGTTATTTCTCCTTGCCTTCAAACTGAAGTGATTTTTCTATTTGTATGATTTCAATTTTTTATACCATAGGCTTGCCTCACACAGTTGACTTCTCCTTCTCACAAAAAACAGAGCAACAGCTACGCAAAAGAGAGAGATGGGACTGTTGCAAAAATTTCAGATTTCATGCATTAATACCTTCCATCTTCTCTTTCATCCTTTTTCCAATATCTTCAAAGACCTAAACCATTTATTTTTGCTTTGGCTCCAAGTTCCTTTCTTGACCGTTGATCCACAGCAGAACTCCGTAACATCCATTTTCTTTATTTTACCAGAAATGGGTATGAGGGGAAAGGAAGCTTCAGCAAGTTACTTTAGGTTACCAATAATGGAAAGATCTTTCTAATTTGCCTAAGAACTAATTTTGCCTTAACTTCTGATTTCTTCTTCTTTCTTCTTTGTAGCTAACCTCTTTTCTTTCTAGGATGTGAACCATGGCATGGCCATCTCTGACTTAGCTTAGCTTGCTTTGATTAGGGTGATTAGACATTAACTTTTTGTGATTTATCTTTCTCTCTCTTTCTTTTCTGATGAAAGAACAAGAAGAACGAATCTCTCTCTTTCTCTTTTGTTCTGATGCTGACCGAAGCAAGTAGAGAGAGGAAAGTCTTCAATCTTGGATGAGAAGCTTGATGGAGCCAACTTGGACTTGGGTTAGATATGTTTTCATTCAGCCCAACTGATTCTATTGCTTAACAACATTGGGCTTTTAGTGCTTTGTAGCCCACTTTGTTTCAGGTTTGATTTTCTTCTTATTGAGCTGCTGCAATATTCTTTCTTTGGCCTGCAACACTTTATCAAGCACAATTAAAAACTAATTGAGTGTTTAACCCACTAAAAATAATGTTTGTCATCATCAAATTAATTTAGTTAATTTCTTAACTCAACAGGATGAGTTTGTACTGGAGACCCTGGTTAAGGCATCATGTAGGTATCTTCTGCCTCCCCTTGTCCAATTCTGGCCTTGTCATCTATACGTAGTCACTATAGTACGTTCTGAATGCGATGCACGAGAAGAATCCATTAGGCAACACGAGTGAGGAAGATTACAACTTGGACAGTGGGGTGGACTTTAGGGTTGGCCACAGAATCAAAAGCAGAGATGCAGTAGTGCAGGGTGTTAAGAATTACAGCATTCACAAAAGTGTTGAATATCGAGTGGTGGAGTCTGATCGATTGAAATACCATGTGCGTTGCCGACAACATGCTGCAAGCTGCCCTTGGAGTCTTCGTGTTACTCTCCGATAGAATCTCAGATACTGGTACGTTAAGAATTCATTGTATTCAATGTTGTCATTTGTCGTTGTTATGCTTGTTGAACATGTTTACCACTGTTGTTCTATTTCGCTAGGGAGGTGTGTAGGGTAGGTGGTGCGCATATGTGTTTAGCACCCACAATGTCGCAGGACCATTTGATAGCAGTCTCATCTGCCGTGTCATCCTCTCATTAATACAGTCAAATCCGATCGTCAGCATCTCAGTCAAACCCTCCCAGTCCCGCCGAACCAGCGCCACCCAGCTCCTCCCAACAGTGCCTCCTAGCCCCTCCCAACAGCGCCGGACCAGCCACCCAGCAGTGCCAGACCATCCCCTCCTAGCAGCGTCGAACTAGCAAACCCAGCCCCTCCGAACACCAGATATGGAGCTTCGAAGTCAGGTATTAATTTGAATGATTTCTGTTCTATGTTCATTGTATTTTTGTTTGAATTTCTGGTAATTACTAATAACTATTTTGTTTGAATTTCTACTTTTGTTTGAATAATTTTTGTTCCATGTTCAGTGTATTTTTGTTTGAGTTTCTGGTAGTTGTTACTAATTTTATTTTGTTTGAATTTTTGCTTCTGTTGAATAATTTCTGCTCTATGTTCAGTGTATATTTGAAATTGTTGATTGTTGTTGATTGTTGTATGTGGTTTATGTAGTTTATTGTTCATTGTTGTATTTTTTAAATTGTTGATTATTTTTGAAATTTCTGTTTGCATAATTTGTCCAATTTTAGAATTGCCATGTCAAAATCCGTGAATGCGTATAAGATCTTTTAGAACCTTTGGATTCAAACTTGTTAATTTTATATTGCTTTTTGCTTTTCTTTGTGAATTGTTTTGTATGAGAGAAGTTCAAGAATTAAAATCACTGATTTAACTTGGTTTGGATGATCATCGATCTTCCTTGGTTTTCTTTGTTTGTTGGATTGAAATAATGATGTAGCAGTTTTATTAGATATATATGTTGTTTGAGTTATCTAAACGCATAGTTTAATGTAAAAGCCATTTGAGTTTTGAGTTTGTTGTGATTACTTTTGGTTATTGGGGTTTCATTTCTTTCTGTTTCACTAGAATATGAAATGTGTTATTAACTGTTTGATTTATTTCCTGAAGCTTGTGTTTGTTTTAGGCTGATTCAGTTTCATGAGCTGGGAGATTTTATGTTTGTTGAAAATTTGTAATTTTAATTCTCAGTATAATGGGTTATGAGAGGCTGGAGGTTGTTAATCCAAAAGGAAGAACCAAAGACGCAGTAGAGAAAGCGGAGAAGGGACAATGGAAGCAAGAGGTACAAAGAATTTAACTGTTTTAAAGACAAAGCACATTTTATTGTGTGAGGAAGTTGTTGCTAATGAAATTTAAATTCTACAACAAGCACAAAGTAACTTTTCACTTTTGTGGAATGGAGATGGGAATTTGTATTTTGAAACTTGATATTTTTCACTTTATAACTTTTAGTCAACAAATGATGTACTTTGATTAACAAAAATTTACATATATCTCATGGTGTACTTTGGAAAAAATTTATCTTCAAATTTATAATGTATATTTTATATTGTATACATGCCGTTCCTTCAATTTTTAGACTCTTTTTTATGAAATTAATTGGAAAACTGAAAAAAACTGAACCAAACTAAATCGATATTAATTGGTTTGATTCAGATGGTCTCAATAAAAAAAATTGAACCAAATCGAACCGTACAATTAAGATAACATTAGATCGGATGGATTTTTGTCAAAAAATCAAACCGAACCGCAAACCAAACACTCATAGATGGTACGTATATGTATGGAAAATATGGTGGTGTTTTCCTTATTGCAGTTGCACAAGACAGTAACAGCAATATCCTTCCTATAGCCTTTGCAGTTGTTGAGTTTGAGACGATAAAATCATGGTCTTTCTTTCTTATTAATCTGAGGCATGTGGAAGGTGTGGGTCTCTGGATGCCAACACTCAACGAATGTCGTGATTAAAGAGTTGTCGAAAACAAAATTCCTGAGCGGCAACACATCACCAAACCCAGCCTCCCTCAGGTACGAGGCAATAGCGTCTGGTGGTGGGAGTGTGTGACTCACTCTCCTCGAAAAAATCAGGCGAGGCCTCTGGTAAACAATAAGAATACCGAATCAGGTACAAACACTTAAATTATAAATTTATTTACATAAAAAAGTTTACTTGAAAAATGAAAATGCTTAGATAAATAATTAACTTTAACGTCTATTTTAATGCAAGTGAAAATGTCTCCTAAGATAACTAATGACTACGCTTTCTATTTTAATTAATTTAAATAAAATTATTTAGTGAGATAGTGAATAACAAAATTCATTTCGCCACTCCTATATATGATATATTAAGTGAAAACGTTTACTTAAGAAAACTTAACAAAAAATAATTTACTTAGATATTTGGTAAATACAAACATAAATATTTTATTTCAAGATTAGGTTTATTATAAATTGTTAATACCTTAAATTAATAAAGAAATTCACAAACATATACTTAACAATAACTTAGCATACTAGTATTTAAACCTAACATCATATGCTAGCGTTTAAACAAATCCTAACCTTAGTTAAAAACCTTAATTAATAACTAAATCAATAACATCTAATTTAATTTGTACCTAAACATCATATCCTAACATTTAAACTGATCCTAACATGTAATGCATACTATCTACATAAACATAAAATGAAAAATATAAACATAAAATGAAAAACAACACCAACCTCAAAATTCTCTACCCCTGCAATGTGTCAAGTTGTGTTGAGTCTATTAATGTCCCCATCGTAATTATCAGCGCACGCCATATTCTTTGAGTAACTCAGAAATATGATTAGAAACGGTTAAAAGTGGGAGATAAGGCCAAAAAAGAAAAGTCAAAGGGTTAAGACACTCTCTATAGACGAGATACATATATAGACTTCTGCATCACTTATCTCGTTTACAGTATAAATGAGATACGTGTTTACTTATTTTATGTATACTATAAACGAGATAAGTGATGTGATGCTTTTCAATAAAAATGCTCATAAATGTTTATTTTCATAATTCATATATTTATTTAAAAAAAATCCAATTTAGATGTTGTTTCTTTCAAATACCTTTTAAAAAATGAGGTTTTTTATTATTAAATATTAATGATTTTATGATAAGTGAATTTTTTTTAATGAATACATTTTTTGAAAAAATAAAAAAATTACAAATTGAATTTTGTTCTAATTTTTTATCTGCACCTTTTAACTAGTTATCTAAATGTTTCACAAAAATTCGGATTAGATACACAAATTGCTTGCTAAATACAAAAATTATTTTCTAATGATAACAATATGATATTTTGGTCATATTTTAAATAATTTAAGAGCTTATTTTTTAAGATAATATGTTATCAGCAGTACGAACTTTTAATTACCACTATAATAATTTACACAATATTTTCATTTTGAACTCGAATTATAAAAAATGGCTATAAATGATTAAATTAATAAAAAAAGCATCTTTTAAATTTGTTAACGACAAAAATTTACTCAATTTTTTAAACGCGGCAAAAATATATAAAAGGCTTTAGAAATTATATTTTAATATAAAATTTTGCATGTATTATTAAAATAATAGATATTTTATCTTTAAAATTTAAAAATTTTAGGCCAAATGAATTTTTTTTTGTAAGTATTTATGAATGACCAAAATTATTTTTTAAAATAAAAATTTATAAAGATCGGATTTTAGTCTTATTTTTTATATAAACTTGCTCAATAGTTATTCAAATAATTCTACAGAAATTTAGATAAATATACAAATTATTTGTCAAATACAAAAATTATTTACTACTTATAAAAAGAATGGTAGGTTTTGATTATTTTTTTTATCACATTTTAAAACATTTTAATGTTATTTTTGTCATTAACAAATTTAAGAGATAATACTTCTATTAATGATTTGATAATTGGATATCCAATTTGCATGGTCCAGCTTACACTACAAAAAAAAAAAAAAACGCAGAGTATCATCGGATTTAGTATCGTAGAAAAATCGCATCTTTACCGACAGATTTACTGATGGATTAAGCGTCAAATATGTCAGGTCAAATTATTTCCGGTGGATTTACGATTTCGATAGTAAAGCCACCGGTAATAATTGGAGGGAAAAAAAATTGGCGCATCCTTTAGAGTCAGATTTATTGGCGAAAAATTCGACGGTAAACTCACTTAAAGAAACGTTTTATTTTGGTGACCCACAATGCGTTACTGTTGGATTTTCCGATGGTAACTGTGTCATAAATTTGAAGCGCCAACCCTCTTTTTTCTCATTCGAATTTGTCTCTCTCTAACCCTCTCACCTCCCACTCTCTCTCTACCCTTCTCATCTCCTCGGCAGCCCCTCTTTCCAGGAGCTACTCCTCGTTGTTTTCGCCGTCACCATTGTAGTTGCCGAATTCTGAACAAGCTGCTACCATTGCTGCCGCTGCCGCCAACACTGTTGCTTCTGCTGCCGTCTACGCTGCTGCTTCTGCCGTCGTCTACGCCGCTGCTGCTGCCGCTGCCTATACTACTACCGTCTATGCCGCTTCTTCTTCTTAGCTCTTGTGCTCTTCATCAGGTAATATTTTTGAACATAGGGTTTTCTAAAATTCTAATTTTTTGATATAATTTATAAGGTTTATTTGCTATTTTAAGACTTCTGATTATTGTTGATTATTTAGTTATGAATTTAGGGTACTGAACTTATTTGGAACTTAGGATTTTCTAAAATTCTGAACTTAAGGTACTGAACTTATTTAGTTTTAATTTTAATTAGAACATATTCTGATTTGTGTTCCTTATTTAGTTCTGAATTTGGGGTATTGAACTTATTTTGAACTTAGAGTTTTCTAAAAATTTTAACTTAGGGTATTAAACTTGTTTAGTTTCAATTTTAATTAGAACATATTCTAATTTCTGTTCCTTATTTAGTTTTGAACTTAGGATTTTCTAACACTACAAGAAAAATGCTGATTACTATCAGATTAATAAAATAAATCCGCTGCTAAATAGATTACTATCGGATTTACCGCCATCCTTGCATTGTTAGTATAAATGTTGTTAGAAACTGCTTACCGGCGGATTTATTTTGTCCGATGCTAATTACCAGCGAATTTTCTGTCAGCCTTTTCAATTAATTTGGCGAGATTGTGTTGATGGTTACTATCGAATGTATCCGGCAGTAACTTTGGTGCCGTTTCACGTATTTAGGCGTCAATTTATCGTCGAATTTATCCGATGGTAAATTCTATGGTAATGTTAATTTTATTTTCAAAATTTTTTTGGCACAGTTAAGACACAATTCATAGACTCTTCTTAACAAAATTGTTAGCAAAAATTTAGCGTTGCCAGAAATCAAGAAATTATTTTATTTAAAAATAAATAGTTTGAATAAAATAAAACGTCACAAATGTAGAGTACAATAAAGTAGACAAACAAAAATGAGTAAAACCCTAAACCCTATACATCCCGGTAATTTTCATTGTCATCATCGTCATCAGCGTCGTGGTTCCCCTGCTGAGGCAGCGGAGGAGGTGCTGCCGTCGGTGCCCCACCAGCAGCGCTGCTGCCTCTAGCGCACATCTGCTGACTATACTCCTCCATATGATGTCGCAACCAAACGAGCTTCTCCGTCAGGTCCGAGTGGACGGCAACACGTGCAACAATCTCTCGATACCTCTGCTCAGACTGCTCTGCCTGCTGGTAAAGCTCCTATGTTAGCTTCTACACTTCCTCCCTCATGTCAACAACTTCCTGAGGATCAGCAGGGTTGGTGGCAGATGTAGAGACAGAGAAAGCCGCCAACGTGGAGGAACAGAGGTCACTGGCGAAGAACGACCCCAATCTGAAACGGCAATTCTTGTGGGGTTCAGAGAAAGTCTCGCGCCAAATCCTATCAGGATCTACCACTGAGGTCTCAGAGCCGGCTTTGTTGGCCCCACTAGGCGGCTGAGATTGCTGGGTTGCAGCCTTCAACCTCTGCGTGTACTCCTCCTACTTCACACACATTAGTTGTGATTAGGATAATAGTTAAATAATTTACTGTAAACCAAATAAAGTTGAAACTTAGGATTAATTTAAACTCACATAATGGGTCGCAGACCGCTCGTCAGCAAATCTCTCATTTTTTATCTTCAAAGTATGGGTATAATTGAAGGTCTTATCTAGTGTCGCCTCATGATCCAACGACCTGGGCAAAGCCCTATTAGCAACGTTCGTCAGACAACGATGCTTGAACCCGTCATTATCTCTAAAATAGGCCTCCAATTCACCATTGATGTTTGGACGAATTCAGATGTCAGATAGTTTTTCCCTGATGAATGTTGCTCATCATTTGCTGAAGTCGTTTGGCTGCCCGATGGTCATAGATCTTCCTAATCATGACATTGTGTTCTACATCCTATATGAATTTCAACTGCACAAAGTGATTCACCAAGATTAGTTAGTCAGAATAAAATACAATTCATATACAGTTAATTAATTCAAACAGAATTGGGTTTTTACTACCCACTTCTAAAAACCAACACTCTCTGGTTTTAATCGGGATATGCGTGTAGGTCGGTCACGAGTGGTCGTACATGGACTTAATGACCTATGATATCTCTTATGTACAAGCATTGGGGTTTGGTGCAAACCTGTCAGAGAAAAAACCTCCCATTAACAAACACATAAGATAAACAAACTTAATATTAAAAAAATAAACTCACGACTGCATGCCAACTGGCCAAATCCTCAGCCGGATGACGGGCGGTGGTAGAGGGGCATTCTGCTCGGGGGAATTAGAGAAATCACCTACTATGGGTTTTGTCGACATCATCCCTGCATCTGCAAGGGGCGTAGTAGAAGGAGACACCTAGTTTGGGTTTTGGACTATGATGAATTACTGGTCCGATGAACCCACCTGTGACGTCACAGGGGTTGACAGGGTAGTTGGGGAAATCGGGATAGAGGGAGATGACTGCCCAGCCCTGGAGGATTCGGTGGAAGTCTATCCTCTACGACAACCACGTGACCCACTCGACCTACCTCTACTACCTGTCGTCATATCTGTACAGTGAATATATTAGTAACATATTAATTAGTAACATATTAATAACATAACAAATACCAATAAATAATAACATAAGAATAAACTCAAGAAATAACAAATAATTCTAAAAGTGTTTTAGTTTAGTAAATTAAAAAAAAGAAAAATTACATAGTGTTTTAGTTTCAAGATAATTAAATTAGAATGAATAAGTGTTTTGGTTAGTTTAGCAAACTAACAAGTGCCTATAGAGCAATAAAACACTAATTACAAAGGAGAAAATTTTCTTTCATAAGAACCAAAATGAATATCTATATATATATATATATATAGTTCTATTGTAAATGCTATAAATATTTATCATAACACCAACTTAACAAAATAAAAAAATATAAACTAAGATCAAAATAATTATTCAAAAAATTAACAATTACACAAAAATACAACAACCCAACAACTAATTATAATAATTTTGAAAATATAATTTTTAATTTTTTCGATTTTACTTAAAATATTACAAAAATTTTGACAGAGTCTCTCCTAAAATTTAGATTTCTCCACCTTTCAAGGTTTCATCCAAACCAAATATTCATCAACCCTTTTTAACCGATTGATTTTTTCAATCATTATTAAGGTAATATACAAACAGCTCAATCATTATTAATACAGTCAAGTATTTTTCTTAATAATTTCAATAGCAAAAATCAACAAACAACTTAATAATCAAATATTTTTTGGTAATCTCAGAGTCTAATCTAACCACTCTAACCTATCCTTACCACCTATATCTACTAAAATAGAAAATTAAAGTAACTAATTAATTAACTTGATATAACAGAATTTGAAATAACTAGAGTTCAAACAAAAAACCTTAAAGAAGGGTGGAGGAGCGGTGGCGGCAAAAATAGATTTGGCAGGGGCATTGCAGCAAAGGCAGCATGTACGTTTAGCAGCGGTGTTAGCGTCAGAGGCAGCGGCAGCAGCGATGGCAACGTCGGAGGCATTTGCGAAAGCGACAGTGGCAGAGAAGGTTAACAGAGAGGAGAGATAAGAAGGTTAGAGAGAGAGTGAGAGGGTGAGAGGAGAGAGAGAGAAAGAGAGAGAGAGAGAGACTGAATTCAAAAGAAGGGGGAGGAGGTTCACGGTTTCAATTTAGGGCACGGTTACCGTCGTATGTACTGGCGGATATTTCCAACGGTAATTTGGTTCGGATCTCCAAAATACAGCATTTCGTTAAACGTGTCTACCATTGGATTCTTCTGACGATAACTCCGACACTGAAGTTTAGCACCTATTTGTTGTGGTTTTCCACAAAAAATTACAGTCAATTTTACCGTCGGAAGCGACTATCCGCCGGTAATTATTTGATACGATGAATTTCTCATCAAATCCTTTGCTAAATCTTACGCTAAATCCGACTATAGTCGTCGCCGCTAAATTTGACGGTAAATTCGAATGTTCTCATCGTTTTTCTTGTACTGAAAAATTCTGAATTTAGGATATAAAATTTGTTCATTTGTAAGGTTCATTTGTTATTTTGAATTTCTTATTATTGTTGATTTGTGTTGATTATTGTTGATTTGTTCTCTTTGTTTGGTTTTGATTAAAGACTCTAATAATAAGTCACATTAATTTTCAATATGTTTTAAGCGTGAAAATGACAGTAAATTAAAAAAGATCAAATATGAGATCACTTTAAATGACTTATGGATACTTTTTATTTGCATACGAAAAAATTATACATGTAATACTATATATTACTAAATGTTTGTGATGTTGAAATGTGCACTTACCTTTTTTATTTTATTTGATTTCAACAGATAATGTATTTTTTTAACTAAGTTTAATGTAGTTTATTTTGAATGATATTGTGAATATGTTTAGTATATTTTTAATTAGTATGCTCTTTGCATATATGATGACGGGTAGAGGTGTTGCGGATCAGCCTAGTAGTCGTGGTCGTGGTAGAGGGAGAGTTTTTGCCAGTACCCCTGGGAATTCCGGATCCTCTCCTTCTACTCCGACTACATCGGTGACGTCACAGGTTGTGGGTGTATCAGACCAGCTGTTTATCATGGTCCCTAACCCCAACTACGACGTCCCTGCGTCTATGGTAACGACGCCACCTCCATCTGCTCAGTAGCCCACTATCTCAGCGATGCCGCCTCCAGCAACGGATACTGCGATGTCAAAATCCTTTCATGGAAGCCAGCCAGCCGATGCCCCTCCACCACCTCCCATTGTACGGATGACGATTTGGCCTAATGGCAGAACAATGTAAGTACTGTTTTATGTCTTTTATATGCTGAAAGTGTTTGATAACTCGTGATTAGTGATTCTTGATTATTGATTCTAGTTTTAGTGAATTTAGGGTTGTAAGTTTGAACTGTTGAAAGTGTTTCATATATCGTGATTAGTGACTCTTGATAGTTGATTCTGGTTTTAGTAGATTTAGGGTTGTAGGTTTGAAATGCTCAAAGTGTTTGATATATCCTGATTATTGATTAGTTATTGATTCTAGTTTAGTGAATTTAGTGGATTTATGGATGTTGCTTCTTGATTATTGAGTGTTGTTCATTGATTGTTGACAGTTGGTGTTATTTAAGTTAATTGTTGATGGATAGAGTTTGTGGCGCATTCCAGTTATAGATAAAATTCTGCTAAAATTTCTAAAAAAATCTCTATATATTATGGTTATTTGCTTCTGAAATTTTAATTTATATTGCCATATTGGTTTGTTTGTGAATTGTTGATAGGTTTGTGTCAAACAACAATGTATTTTGGTGTAAGACCGCCTCAGCGCCGTACATGAACCACGTATACGAGCTATGGTCATTATTTGCCAGCAGCCTTCGCACCTCCACGTTGAGGCCATCGTCCTCCTTTGCCCCAGTTGAGCTGTCGATCTCGAGGAAGGTATTGATTTAAGGTTGCAGGTGCAGGAGTTCACCCGAAGCCTTCATGAATAGGCTTAGGAGCTGATCGAGACTCGGGAGAGGTATTAGAAGATCCTCACACGCGTGACAGACACGGATGACCTTAGGTTGGAGTGGAAGGAGCAACTGGAGCGACTTCAGCAGATGGAGCAGCAGATGACAGTGTACCGAGTTTAGATGTGCGCCGGTGGTAATGGCCCTGCTGGTGGCAGCAGTACTGCTGGTGGCAGTAGTGCTGCTAGTGGGACATAGACATCACTGCGTTTTTCATCGCCTTAGCAAGACCACGGAATGACGACGACAATGACTACCAGGATCTTTAGTTATTAGGACTTTGTTTTACTGTTTTATTGTATTTATTTAATTTATTTGACTTTTAATTTATTTAAACATTTGATATTTTAATATTACATAATTGGTTTCTATTATTTATAATTTGACCATCAATTGTGTGAAAAATAAATTAAAATTAAAAAAGATTGCATCACAATATGTTTTTAAAAAAATTGATATTACCGTCGGATTTATTAAGAGCATAATCTGACGATGATAGTACGGAAAACAAGATATTGTGGCACTAATATTATTGTTAGAAAAATCTGCTGATAACTAAATAATTTTTTAGGTAGATAATTTGTTACAGAATTCGACTGTAATTTTAATCGGACAAAAAAATCTGATAATAACTAATTACCGATAAAATTTATACTATTAAATTCCTTTAAACAATAAATTTATCGATAATTAATTTATCATTGGATTTTATTTGTTTTTCTAACGATAATTCTAATGATACTCATCATTTTTTTTTTCTTTTGTAGTGTTTGAAGATACTTTCAACAAAGTCTCTTTCTTCTATGAAGTGTGAAGACAGAGATATAGGATCGACTGGGAAAGGAGTCTATCTATCTGCCAAGTTTTGGTAGATTTTCTCGAACGCAATCCATATCATCTTGTCTTTACTTCAAAGAACGTATATTATGTATACACCACACACACACATACAAAAGTAAAAAAGGAGTGGAGGAAAAAAAAAAAAGTGTCAAATTGTCAATATATAACATTAGATTCCAAGCTATGTTAGTTACGTGATGGAGACATGGAACGGAGTACCATTTTATTTTTTTTTTCCTTTATCTTTTTTATTTAAGTCATGAATGAAGGACTATAGTTTCCTAATTAATTCATGAATAATTAGTCATTTTGGTATTTAAAAAATTCTGATTATATTAAAATAAATCTCAATTTTTAATTTTAATAAAATGAACTTTTAAATATTATCTTTGTTGGATAAAATAGACTAATTATTAACATATTATTCTAAATATTATTTAGGTTATCTAATTGTACACTAAAAATACAATTTTGTTGTGTATAAATAATAATTTTAAGATGATCTAAAATATGATAAAAAAAGATAAAATTCTCTTTAAATAAAAATTAAATTGATAGGAGTGAATTAGTTGAATTTAAAATATAGAGAGTGTATCTAGTTAAAGAGTATATCTAGTTAAAAATAAACTAAACTAAATATTCCTTTATTAATGTTGCATGTCATAAATATTCTTTTAGTCGGATACCTCTTTGAAAGGAATAATATACATAGACTAATGTCAGAATTGCTGCCTTAATTTATAGAGATCAACTTCCTTTTTATATTTATTTTTAGTTAATGACTTAAAATAATGAGAATATCTAAAAACACCTTCTACCAATTATCCTATTTAGTAACAAGTCTTTGGATAAAAAAATGTAGATTAAATATGACATTATAATTATTAGACAATATATTCCTCTTTAAAATGGCTTGAGACTATAAAAAGACTTTAACCCACTTCTCTTAAGGACAATTTTTCTAAAATTTGAGAGATTATCTTTATCATTTTCTCTCTTCCAATTCTTCTCATTGTTCTTCATTTTGTTCATTAAATTCAAACGAAAAAATTCAAAAAAATTAGTATTCGTATATTCCACTAGAACACACGATAGCAAATTTAATTAATTCTTGTCCATTTTAAAATAGTTCTTTCATCCTTTTGCAACATTAATAAAAGTTTCAACATTTATTTTTTACCATTATTTTATATTTTTAGTTCTTATGTTACTTATTTGCTATTAATAAAAATGTTTTTCTCGTAAATTTACCTATTCTTAAACTCTCTTCTTAATCTTTCTTTGCTTAATCTATTTTCATAAAACTACACTTAAATTACTATTTCATCAAATAGATTTGATATTTAAAAATTTATTTTATCAAAAACAAATATTAAAATTTATTTTGTCAAAATCAGAATTTTTCGTTATCAAAATAGTTATTTACTCTTAATTAATTTGAAATCTCAAGCATTATAAGTCAATCCACATGGATGATAACATGCCTAAAAAAGACAAAAAACTGAAACATATGGGAAGAAAAAAATTATCGGTATTTTTCTTCAATTATCACCAAATTATGAAAAATACTATTTAAACTCATTATTATATATTTTGGTGTCAACTTCAAGTATAAGACTGTAGAGGAGACATCATTGAAACTATTTGTTTTAGAGTGCATATTTCCACTTTCAAATTAATAATGTCATTTTCATTTATGATGTATTCATGAGTTTGATTGTAAAAGATTTTGGAGGAGAGAAAATAAAAGGCTTTAGAGGGTTCGTTAAATCTCATTCCTAAGTTTTATTATTTGAGAAGCCAGGGTTTATGAATTTGTGTTAACCCTCCAAAATTTTACAAACTCTTCATTTTTAGGTTTCTCTAAATTGAGAGATTTTATGAGATTTATATTTAAATTACCTTTTTATTGCTAACAATTTTTTGTGTCGTCAATAAGTTTTTATTCATATCATTTAAATAAAGGATATAATTACTGAAAAAGTTGTATAATAATTAAGCCCTCTAAACTCATTTTTCTTACTTCATAGACTCATGAACTAAAGAGAGCGAATTTAAAAATTTTAAGTCCTTCTTTCACTTCTTTAAGCTATCTCCCTTCCAAAATTTTCTTTTTCTTTTTCTTTACAACTCTAACCACATTTTGTTACAAATATAACCATATATATATATATATATATATTATTAGTTTAAATTTTTAAACAAAATAATTTCATGACATAGTATCATAACTTTTATAACTGAAAAGTATAGAATTCGATTCTTATTATCTTCTAAAAAAATGCATAAAATAAAATAAAAAAGAAAAAAATCTATGCCAAAAAATTCAAACAATACTCAAAACAGGCAATTTTGGGTTACTGGAAGGCAGGATCGTGAACAGTCTGTCAGGCAGTACTCGCAGAATTGGTGTAGGTATGTTTCCGTTCTTCCATTGACTTTGGTAACTCTCTTCGTAGTAGTTAATTTCAGGTTAGAAGGTTACATTTTGGTAGTTTGTTGATGGTTGCATGGAGTCGATGTTTATTGAGACCAGGGATTAACATCACTGTAAAATAGGCAGGTCTGTGTGGTTCTTTTTTTTAATTTTTTCTTCTATTGTTGCGATATGGTACTGGGTATAGGGTGTTGGAGAAGACAATGGGTTATTTTAAACTGAAAATCTACCATGGAAGATGGTTTACCTATCAGAACGGGCCGTTACAGTATGTGGGAGGAGAAACAACAGTGATAGAAGAGATTGATGGTGATCGGTGGTCCGTATTTGAAGCCTATGCAGAGCTAAAGCAGTTTGGTTATGTGGAGGAGAATATCTCTGCGTTGTGGTTCAAGGATCCTACACATGAAGACTTAGAGAAAAATTTGAAGTTGTTTAAAGGTGATGCAGATTTGATTGCCATGTGTAAAATAGCTGAGTTGAGAGATTATGTGGAGTTGTATGTTGTGTACAAGGTTGAGGAGGAAGACGTGTTTCCTGTTGCTGGCTACATTGATGTTGGGGGGATCATAGGATGGTTGATGAAAGTGAGGGACAAGAGTTGGTTGTGTATGGTGGAGAACAGGCTGGTTTGAACCAATCTGAACCAGGTGCTGATAACTCTGGGGCAGAGACTAGGAACAATGATGATGATATTAATCAAGAAGCTGAGTTGGGTAATTCTGGTGATAATGATAGTGTTGATTTAGAGTATAAACCATCTGAAGAAGAGGACGGCAGTGAAGATGATTTACACTTTACCGACAGTGAAGATGAGCTTGATCCTGATGTTAGTGGGTTTCAGGATGTTAATGTCATGAATGAAAAACATAGGGCAGTGAAAAAGAAGGGTGTCGCAACTGACAACTTTGAAGATGACGAGGGAGCAAACAGTGATGAGTTAGAAATCGATCACGAGGTTGGAACTGATGTGTCAGCTTTAGACCATCAGGGACTAGGTATCTAGTTCACAAGCATAAAAAAGACATGAATCAATACAAGTGGAAAGCGCGCACAGTGTATGCATCTCGGGAAGAGTTCAAGGACATTGTGACTGTATATGCTGTACAGACCGCTAGGGCAATCACATTTAGGAAGTGTGATCTGCAGAGGGTTAGGGCTATTTGTTCTAAAGAGTGTCCCTTTTGGCTCTATGCTACGAAAATTTGAGAAGAGGATACTTGGCAGCTTCGCAGCATGAATTTGACTCACACATGTACACAAGCACATAGGGTGGGGATTTTACACTCAAAATGACTTGGCAAGGCATTTAAGAAGAAGGTTGAATCAAATCCCAAGGTGAAGATAAAGGAGTTGGTTTCAAAAGCTCAAAAAAAGTGGAACTTGACTGTCACTAAATCAATGGCAACGAGGACCAAGCATATTGCACTAGATGAAATCTAGGAAACCTTCCGAGAGCAGTATAAGAGGATATATGATTATGGACATGAGCTCCTGCTGGCAAATCCAGGCTCCTTCGTTTGCATACAAGTGCAAAGGTCTCCTAATCTTGATAATGAAGCACAAGCCTCATCCATGACCAATTACTGCATCTTCTAAAGGATCTACGTGTGCTTGGAAGCATGCAAGCAGAGCTTCTAGCATTGCAGGTCCTTCATTGGTCTAGATGGCTATGTTTTGAAGACACCCCAGGGAGGAAAATTGCTCACTGCCATTGGTTGGAATCCGAATGACCAAATGCTGCCCATTGCATATGCGGTTGTAGAGGCCGAGACCAAGGACTCAGGGACTTGGTTCCTAAATCATCTTGCATCTGACATTGGGGCTGAGAAGATGGGAAGATCCACATTCATATCTGACCAGCAGAAAGTAAGCATGGTTCACCACATTTTACTTATGCACATTTACGTGGTGAATTACTACATTTCAAGTATCACTAACTGTATGCTCCTCAATTTCATGAGTGTAGGGTTTGTTGCCAGCATACGAGGATGTTATACCAGGAGTGGATAATCGATTTTGTGTGAGACACTTATACAGCAACTTCAGAAAAAGATTTCCAGGATTACAATTGAAGCAACTCATATGGAAGTGTGCTAAGGCAACTTACTGGAAGGATTGGGAGAGGTACATGGCCGAACTGAAAGCTATGAATCAGGAAGCTTTTTGGTACCTAAATGCTATCCCTCCTAGGTATTGGTCTAGATCTAGGTTCACCTATAATTCTAAAGTAGATACACTAGTTAACAATATGTCTGAGAGCTTTAATGCTGCCATAGTTGATGCTAGAGAGAAGCCTATAGTTACGATGTTAGAGGAGATCAGGGTTAAACTAATGACTAGGTGGGCAGAGAATAGGGATCTTGTTCAGAACTATTCAGGGACAATATTACCTAGGATTAGAATCAGGTTGGAGAGGAGGTCTAGATCTGCTAGACAATGGCGGCCATATTAGTCTGCAGCTCAGAAATATGAGGTTGTTAACGGATTAGACAAATTTGCTGTTGACTTAGGATCTTATGAGTGCTCATGTAGAAGGTGACAGATGAGTAGAATACCATGTGTCTATGCTATTAGTTACATCAAATTCAAGGAGCTTGGATTGGAACCTTATGTGGCCAACTATTATAAGAGAGAAGCTTACTTGAGGTGCTACGAGGCAGTCATACACCCATTAAATGGAGCTGATTTATGGGAGAGAACAGCACATCCTGATGTTATGCCGCCCCCTTATAGAAGGCCTAGTCACAGGCCAGTAAAAAAAACCAGCTGCTGAAGATGAAGAACAGAGCAGCCGCACTCACATGTCAAGGAAGGGGGAGAAATAAAGGTGCTCTATATGTGGTTCCGTTGGACATAATAAAAGCAGATGCCCTAAACCTATTGAGGATGAGGTATGTTAATTAATTTTTCTGGTTACTTGTCTGAGATTTGTTCATAAGCCTTATATTCATTTACGTTCACTGCAATTGTTTCTTAGGCCCAACATTCAAAGAAACTAAGCAAAAGCAAGCAGAAAAAGGGAAGCAACAAATCACAGCCTCCAACTGTTAAAGGAGAAAAGAAGACTGCATCTTCACAGCCTACTCCTAAATTCACTGTCAAGTGAAAAGCTGCTTCAGCAACACAGCCACCAACTTCAGCCTAGTCCAATTCTGCAACACAGCCAAAAAGGCCTAGAGGCAAGCCCAAGGGAACCACTAAGCCCAACTCTTCAGCCCAACATGATCCACAACCCAAGAGAATTACCAGCCCAATAAGTTCAATACCTTCTTCATTCTCATCACAACAAACTACCAGAACTCTTCCAGCATCTTAGGCAACCCTTGCCACAGCTTCAAGTCAACCCACTGGCCACTTTTCTGTCATACTTTCTGGAGGACCTCACGTTTTTCCAAAAAAACTTAAGTTAAAGGCAAAGTTACCTCCAAGAAAATGGGGATTGCTTTAGGAAAATGAAAAACTTAGCATCAAATTGTCATATTTCTATACTATGCATGTTGGTTTATTTTTACTTAAGTTTGTGCTAAGGTTCATGTAATGTCAGTATGGACTTGTTAGCTACTTTTTGTTGCTTATATTTTGCCTGTGTACTACTGACTATTGTACTGAATTATATTATTGTCTTGGACCAGCCAACCCTTTTATTTTTGAGTTTATTTTGAGTTAAGTTTCTTTTAAGGTTCTGGTAATGTGAAACACTATGTTTATTATGTATTCTGACATTTACCATGTTAATGACACTGTTATGGCATTGTTCAGTAATTGAACCTATGTATTTGCCAAGAATAAATTCTACTCTCATTTCATTCACCAACCATGCTACAAAATAGTCATTTATACATGTTGAAACAGATTCAACATAACAGATTCAGGAAACCCCCCTAATAGATAAACCCTTGCCCAATTTATCTACAACAACAGCAGCATACTCCTACATACTTTTCATACCAGGTTCAATGGAATTACACACTGTTACGGTGTCTTAGAAAAATTCTACAGTAGCAAATACACAAATCCGACCCACCCAAAAAATTCTAAAACAGCAACGACCTTTAGCTTCCACTCTGTCGCTTTCGTTCTTGATTTCAGCGTCGAAATCTTCTTCCTTATTCTAGCAATTTCTAAGTGTTTCACCTCTGTCACTAGATCTGTTTAACGAAAGAAGTTGTAGCCTTGTTGCACCTGCACATACCCACTGTGTTTACTCTCCATTCCATCACCCAAATGACCCAATTCAAAGAAAAAGAAAAAAACAAATCTCAAAGTAAATACAATCCCAAAATCTACGACCTGGGTTCTCCTTGGTCCCTGAGATTTGCAATACCGGCTTTTCACCATGGGAACAAAGTAGCAACCTACCATGTGACGAAGATCTGCTTCAAGACGAGGTTGAGCTTTGGACAGCTATGACGTTCTCCCTCCAGGAGGTCCTCGATAGTGAAATCTTCAAGAGTGGCTTTCACATTACTTTACCCTTTTTTTTCCTTTCAATTCAATGTATATTTATAATGCTTTTCCATTTTTTTATTATGTATATATATATATATATATATATATATATATATATATATATATTTATAATTATTTTCTGTGGTCATAACTACCGGTAACGACAAAAGGGCATTTATGTCCGAAAAAATTATAAAGGACGTTTTTTAAATTCAAATATGACATTAAGAACGATTCTAAATCAAAATTTACATCAGGGAGCTGCATCCAAGTTTAAATTCTCAATAAGGAATATAGAACTCATGTTATTAGTAGTATTGTGTGTGAGTGGAATGTGTTATGTAATGTACAAGACCAAAAAAAAAGTACAAGCTTATTTTGATAAATGAGAGAGAATGCTTCTGAAGCTATAACAGTATCACTAGCATTTTGGGTCAAAGTAGGGTAACTTGAATTTTGCCTTGTGCATGTAGTAACTTATTGGCCAGCGACACACTTTTAAATGGAGTTCAGATCCGCAACGGATTAGTCCTTGATCTAACAGAGGAGCAATGAGTTGTGATGGCACCTTTTATGGAATGATCTACACTCTTGATGGGTGAGTGATTGTAATAAAAAGTTGTTGAATCTAAATAGGCAGAAATGAGTTGAAACCCATTTTGGCCGACCTGCTTTAATTTCGACTCCCAAATTTATAGTTACCCAATTAACACCGCCAAATATTGGATCGTGTCCCACGTTTGTCTCTGTATCTATCTCCGTTAACAAAAATCTGACGTGGCTTGTTAAGTTGACAGAGTGTATATCCACGTGGCACCCAACTTGGCAGAATAGATATGTGACGAGTGACTAATGTGGCAAAAGTTGAATGAACTCAATTTCTCCATCAAAGTCTCGAACGTATTGGGAAAAGAGGGCTGCAAATTGAGTTCATTCAACTTTTTGCCACATCAAAGTTTTGAAGACATTTCTTCTATGCAAAAAGTATTTTTAGAATGAATGAATATTGAGTTCTCAATTCGTAAATAAATACTTTTAAGTAGTCACAAAAAAATAAATACTTTTAAGTAGGAGGAAGAAAATTACAACAGTTGAGACTCCTGGTTTATAATTCCTTATTTTTCATCATTTCTTTTCTTTTAATAATAAAAGATTTCATCTCTAAAATTGACCTTCTGTAATATAGTTTTACGAATATTTTAAAATATCTGTGTATTTCGTACCACAGACGATTCACCTTTTTTTTCTCCCAAAATAAAAAATTTATTTAACACCAAAATTCATTCGCTTCAACTTTTTTCCTTTCAAATAGTATTCGTTCGCTTTTTTTTTTTTACCAAAGATAGGAGACTCGAACCCGCAATCTCTTAATTGAGTATGGAGAAACTATGCCATTTGAGCTATTACTCATTGGAAGTATTCGTTTGCTTTAATAAATAATAATTTCACATTAATTCTTATTTAGATTTTGTTGAGTTTGTGCTAATTTAGTTGAATTTGGTTACAAAAAAATTTAAATGTATAGCGAGATTTCGCATTTTTTATAATATGGATGATCATTTTTATATTTTTTATCTTTCATTAATAATTTCATATGCTAAAAAAAAGTTATAAAAAAAAATCTGCTATACGTACAAGTATTTTTTTTCTCAATTATTTGTCCGTTTTTTTTTTCTTAATCATGGCACCAAAATTTTTCTTAATATATCTTCTTTTTGTTTTTTTTCAACATATTCTTCTTTTTTTTCATGTTTTGTAATTTTGTTGTTGATACAATATTTTTTATCTTCTTATATTTTATTTTAAAAATAGAAAATTTTATCTAAATAAATTTATTTTAAAGTTATATAATATATTCGTAAGACCTAAATGTTAAACAACAAACTCTTTTATAATGTAACATGGATATCAATTTAAATTATGTGTTTATTATAATAAAATTTTTGTATTTTATATAACAAATTTTTTATTTCTATTGTATTTCTGTATTTAATATAAAAAATTTCAATCTTCTTTTGTATTATGTTTTTTTTATTCTTCCCCATAGTAAATTTTTTAAAATACAAAATAAATAAACAAACAAACAAGATAATAAGAACAAAAAATAAAAATGTATAAAAAAAAACACAATGTCGACGATAACGACGACGATAATGATGATGCTGATGATAAAGAAAGAGAAAGAAAAAAGAGAAAAAATAAAATGAAAAAAAAGAAAGAAAAAAAAAACAAATGAATCGAAGAAGAAAAAATACATAACTTGATTGAATTTGGTTATATAAAAAATTTAGTTGCCTAAAATTATTAAAAAAAAATGCACAAAGTGATGTATATAACATTTCTCAAATTCAAAATCAAATTAACATTTCTCAAATTCAAAATCAAATTAACTTAAAATGATCTTTAAATTTTTTGCGGATTAATCAAATTTTTTTTAATTTGCTAGATTTATTTTGTAAAGAAATAGATGCTAACTAGTATATATTTTTATCCATAAAATATTATAGTATATTTTTATTAAAATTAATTGTGATAGAATATAATAAAAAAATATTTAAAATATTTAATTGTAATATAGAGTCAAAAGACATAAATAAAAAAACAACAAATAGTAGTAAAATTTAAATATAATATTTGTTGAGATTCGAGCAGTACTTATAGACGTCAAATATTTGTATTAAACTTCTTCTCTTGGTAGTTTTATTCTTTAAGCAATAATCGATTCAAATTAAAAAAAATTATTTAGTTCCCTTTAACGTACTTTTTCGTTACTTCAGATTTATTCTTCAAATTAAAAAATAATAATTGCTATCAATTTGATCATTTCTTCTCTAACAATAATAAATATGCTCATAGTGATTGAAGCTAAATTATATTGACAAGTCATCATGAATAATTTTTTCAAAGGAACAAATTTAAAGCAGAGAAGAATATTAGTTCACCTCAAATTTTATTTTCTTTTAAAATAGTATTTTCATTAAAAAATATTGTTCATTTCGACTTTTCCCTTTCAGCAAATTGTTTTTTATTGAAATTTTTATTTAAATGGTTTTATCAAACGATTATTAATTATAAAATTTAATTTTGATATACTATTACTGTATAAGGCATGCATCTAATTATATAATGTCACTAAAAATAATTACATTTCAGATTGACTACATGAATGGTTATCTAAAAGAACGAACATAATTGCACGACTGTTTAAAACGCTTTATACACTATCAGTAGTATCAGTGCATCAAAATTAAACTCATTAATTATATACTAAAAGTTTTTTCCGATCTCATTAAATAACTATACTAATTATTTTAAAATTTTAATCTTTTAGACTTTTTTCTTTTAATTACAAAAATATTCTTTAAATTTAAAGAGTTTAGCAAATTCTATAATATATGCCAATGAGTTATAGCTCAAATGAAAAAATACCCTATAATATATAAAAGTGTACATTAGTATTTTATAATTCATAAAGAAAAATTTAAAAGATTAAAATTTAAAAAAACTTTAACTACTGCCTTTATTCTATAAGATCTATAAAAATTTATTTTTCTTTTAGTATTTAATTAACAATCAATTACATTAAAAAATTACTAAAAAAGCTAAAATTTAAAAATATTAAATATAATAATATAATAAAAAATGAGTTTATATTATTTTATATAAAAATTATTTGATAAAATATAATAAATAAAATAAAATATTTAAAATATTTGAAATCAAAATACTAAAAACTAAGTTGATCACCTATTAAAACTTTAAGAATGGAAATAACTTGTAACTAAAGTTATCAAATTCGGACCGGACCGACCAATTCGACCGAAAAATTAATGAACTGAATCTTTAACCGATTTGGGTTAATAGTTAAACCACATAAGCAAGCGAACCGGCCAAACTCAAAAAAATCGAACTTGGCACTCCGGGAGAACAAAAGGTACCATTAACCACCAGGCCAATATGCTTTCTGATAATTTAAATGCCTTTCTATAAATATATTAGAACTTATTATATATATCTAATTAATAATTTTATTTTATTAAATTTTTTACTCATGTAAAATTTAAAATCTCTTTACTCTTTTATTTTTTTATTCTAATAAGTAAGTTTATATTTAATTTAATTAATTTTTTATTTTATATTTACTCACTTAAATTAATTATTTTTTAATTTTACATAATTATTAAAAATATTAAGTGTTGTTAAATATTCTTTAAATTAAAAAGATAAGCAAAAATATTTTTATTAATCATACCATATTTTTGTTATTGATAATTATATAATATTTATTAATATTAACTCTTTTTTAACATATATTTGATTAATATAATTAATTAATAAATTATTAAAATATTAAAATAACTTAATTTTGTATAAAAAAATTAAATTTTATATAATTATTTAATTATAATCGAGTCAATCGGTTCAATCTATGATCTAACGGTTGAACCACTGACCTAGTGACCCAATAATCTCACCAGATTAATCACTAGTTCAATTCTGATAACTATGTTTGTACCTATAAGATCTTATTCAACACAAAAATCATATACAAGCATTTTTACCGTACTACCTTACCCCAAGTTTTCACTAATTTTTTTTAATAGATTCGTAGCGTTATAGAATCTTAGTGTGTTTTTTATAGATATAAATTTTTTTTTTATTTAGAAATCATAAATTGAAGGTTCGGTTTTGAATTAGGGTAAAAAATTAAGTTTCAAATTTTAAAGGTAGTGAATTCAAATTTTCGATTAATACAAATTTGAGCCTCCGATTAGGATTTTTATAATTTAAAATTTTTTAAATTTATAAAATTGACTTACCGAATTAGATTTTTTTAATTTTTTAATTTCAAAATCAACCCACCAATTTGTTGCAACTTAAAAAAAGTTTACCTCACACAAATCAAAAGCTCTAATTTGTATTAACCAAGAATTTAAATTTACCGTACTCCAAATTCGAAGCTTAGTTTTCTACCCTGATTTAAAACTGAGCCTCAATTTATAATTTCCAAATCAGTAGTGCTACGTTACCAACTTTTTATCTGCCAAAATCTGCCAACTTGAGTTGGGCTGGACATGAAGCCCATCTACTAAATAATGTCACATCTAAATTAATCATGGTTTAATCCTAATTTATCACGTATTGGTAATAGTTGGCAGATTCTCTCTTGGTAACGTATACTTTTCCTTTCCAAATTAAAAAAAATTAACTCCATATCTATAAGCAAGAAACCAACATTTCATAACGCTATATAACTATAACACGTGGATTGAATCCATTGCAGAAAAAAATTAGCCCCAAGTTTTAACTGCAGGCCGAGTAAAGTTTTTTATTTACTTCATTTTCTTTTTAGAGGTAATCGTTAGCCACGTGGCCTGACAAAAACACTACCACATGCCGAAAAAGGATTGCCTCTTGTATCATGTTTAGGTCATCAAGGCCCAAAAGACCCAACAAATTATTTCACCAATTTCGTTTACAAACCAAACTATTTTCATTCCTCTTAATCCGGGTTGTAATTATATAGACTGTATCTAAAAGAGAAATTGAAATTCTGAAATTAAAAAATTGAAAAACAGAAATTAAAAAATATAGATTAAATTAAATTTTTATATTATATTTAATATAAAATATATTAAATTAAATTACGTTTAATATAAATATTATGTTTAATTTAAAATAAATATAAAATCTGAAGAGTAACTTGGAATAAATTATTTTATCTAATCTGCTCTAACTAATAAACTCGTTAACAGGGAATAATTCAATTGGAAGGATCGTAAGTCTCTTCAACCCAAAATGGTTTGGTGGGTCAAATTAAAATTGCATGCATTATTGATGGATGAAGCAAAGGGTTGATTTTACGTACAAAAGTTTCCTACAGGCTACAGCCAAGTGTTCAAACAATTATTCGTTTCTGTTCTAACTTTCAATGGATGACGATGTAATAATTGAATCTGAATCTGAGTAGTGGTCAGGAAAAAAAAGAAAAAGAAAAAGACACGATGGAGATTGGAGATCCACAAATATCCTTCACGCCCTCAATAACGAACAAATCCATCCATTAACCCACGTATTACATGTATTGTGAATTTCCAATGATAATTTTAGGATAATTTACATAAATAAATGGTTTGTCTTTTAAATTTATATAATTGTATTGTTTTAAATATGAAAATGTAAGTATATTATTTTATATATCTATAAATTGCTATTGTCAGTAGTTATTTACCGACATAATGCGCCATAACCAGTAGCAAATTACATACGAATGGAGAAACACAGAAATCACTAGAGGCCGTCGCGGTTCTGTTTGTTGATGCTTGATCATAAATCGCTACTAACAGTATCGATTTACGTGGAGGCAACATCGGCTTAGTTGAGTTTGAAAAATATTTGTTTATGCTAAATTAAGTTACAAAAAGATTGAGAGAAAAAAACGGAGTATATATGTTTTGCAATTATATGATTTATATGGATAAAAAATAAGTAATTTTTAAAGAAAAAATATATACTTTAGTGAAATTTTTACTAAAAATAAATTATTTTATCATTCATGAGTTTTAGAAGGGATGAAGATAAAAAAAAAATTAATCTTAGTTTATATATTTTAGTATTCTCTGAGCTCTCACTCTTTGATTTGCTATTTTGTCTCATTTTAATAATAAATACAAATAAAAAATTATTACATGCATATTTATATTTTTTATTTTATTCATCAAAATTACGATGTTATCACTATTATTTATTCAACCAATCAACTATAAAATACAAATAGTTTTTATTTTTTGGCATAAGACAATAAAGTTGCACAAATAAAAAAAAATTCATTTAACTAGAACCTCAAATGCAAATATGCAACAAATAACATAATCCATGTTCTAAACTCTCCAAATCTCCTTTATATAGTTGATATAAATAGAAGAGAATGAAGTGATTTTTAAAGAAAAAAAATATGCTTTAGTGAATTTTTGGCTAAAAATAAATTATTTTATTATTTATAAATTTTAAAAGAGATGAGAATAAAAAAAATTAGTCTTGGTTTATATAATTTAAACTTTGAGTATTATATTTTTTTTATTTGTAATTTGGTCTCACTTTTAATAATAAATACAAATAAAAAATTTGTTGCATGTATATTTATATTTTTTAAATTATATTATGAAATGATAAATTAATTTTTTTATTTATGATATTATTTAAATAGTATATACCATTAATTATTTGTTTCGTAATTATTTTTTGATAAAAATTAGTTTTACTATTTGTTTTCATACTCAACGTAAACCGCTGCTGCCTCCAGCGGTTTACACACGTGTCCCAATACACATAAATCGCTACTGGCCAAGCATCAACAAACAGAAATTGCCGTCTTCATATGTACATCTTCATATTTAAAACAATGTAATTGTGTAAATTTGAGGGGCAAACAATTTATTTATGTAAATTGCTCATATCAATTAGATAATAGCTATTTTTCTGTTGATATTACTAATTTTTTAGAATGAGTAAAATATTATTTTAATTCATAAAATTTAAAATAATGACAAATTTATTCATAAAAAAATAAATTATAAAAGATAAATTTTTACTAATAAAATTATCTTAAATTTTAAAAAATTATTTAAAAATGTTAAAGAACCCATAATCTAACAGTGAAGACTTACGTGTAGTTGTCTTCATTATGTGAAGTTGATAGTTGAGAACCATTAGAGAATAATTTAGTCAAATTTATTAAATCATATTACGATTCTCAATATCAACTTCACATGAACACAACTGCATGCACTACAAGAAAATCGCTGAGTACCGTCGGATTTAGCGTCGTAGAGTAGCGGCAGAAAAATCTGATGGTAAACTCACTCAGTGAAACGCTGCATTTTGATGACTCACAATGGTTACCGTTGAATTTTTCCGATGATAAATCTGACGGTAATTGTGCCGTAAATTTAAAGTACGGACCCTCTTCTCCCTCATTTGAATGTCTCTTCTCTCTCTCTAACCCTCTCGCATCCCACTCTCTCTCTCTATCCCTCTTATCTCTCTGGCAGCCTCATCCTCTACGGGAGCCACTCCTGGTTTGCCGTCACCATTGTAGCTACCGGACGCTGAAGGAGTTGCTACTGAAGCTGCCACCGTCACTGCACGCCAATGCCGCTGAAGGAGTAAAGATGATAGCGAGGAGTGAGCCACTACCGCTGGTGCCGACCTAGAGGGAGAGGATGTGCAATGGGAAGGAGGAAACACAGATGGGAGGAACTGCTTCGGTCGGATGAGGTCAACCACTATCATGTCTACCATTTGAATATTGCTGCTTTTGTTTTTCTTTCTCTCTGCATTGATTTTCCAAGCGGGGTTTTAGAAAAGTTTTGAGATATGAAGATAATGCAAATATGGAGAATTTTGATGAGTTAAGTTCCTAGTAATGGTGGTGGTGGGTTTAGAGAGAGAAAGAGAAATGTTAGTTCTAGGAATTTTGAAATTCTGTGATGTGAACGGCAATGACAATCGCAATAGTTGGGGATGAGATTTGACTGATGATAGTGGCAAAGGGTTGAAAATTTGGGTGGTGGTAGTGGTGGTGGTGAAGGATTAGAGATTGGGAATGGGTTATGATAGATAAGAAGGGAAGTTTAGTAATTTTAAATAACTTTTTAGAGTTCGGATAGTTTTGTCAGTAAAAATACATCTTTTTTGGGTATAACGTCAATTTCATTTTTCGTCGGTAAATTTGTTAGCATTTTAAATTTTCATGAGTAGAGACAGTAATTATTCTTTTAAAAAAGTTATATTTTTACTTTGAGGGAAATATTAAATTTTAAATTCTAACTCTATCTAAATTTAAACCTTTCTTTTTTTTAAGCAAATGTAGATTTTATTTCTTGTAAATAAAATAGGTGGTCCATAGGTGGACTACAAGCATAGCATAGCGTCAAATTGGAGGTCCTCTAAAGTGGTTCCTTATTACATTGAAAATAAAACAATCAAAATAAAAGGAAAGAAAGGAAAAGTCATCTTCAAACTTGCATTTCTTTAAGGGGCTTTCCACGAGCTGCTGTTACCACCCACGATGGAGCTTGGCGATTTACGTCAAAGATAAACTCATTTTGCGCCTTCTAGATGAGCTAGGTAAGATTTGTTGCTTTGATTAACCTTTGTTTCGCTTTTGGGCTGCCTTGTTTGATCAACACTGTTACTTTTTCCCACCATTTTCAAGGTTTTTCTTTGAATGTTGGTAGAGGTAAATCAACAATTCTCCATTAATCAACAACAAACGAACAACCCGATATGCAGTGGAAGATAGATTCCTCATGATTGTCGTAGCAAGGACATATGGGACTAACTGAGTGAATCTTAGCCCCTTTTTTACTTAGTAACACTTGCTGCCTTTTAGAATGCTTTGAGGAGATATTTTTGCTTTTTGTCTCGTACCTAGCCAAAAGACATTTTTTTTGTCTCGTAACCAGGCAAGAGATATTTTTCAATTTTGTCTCCTATCCAGCAGAAATAGAAATAGAGTAGAGGAGAGAGAGAATCACACTAAGAAATATCCCGATTCAGCCGCTAAGTACAATGCAGCTTACATCCAGTCTCCATCACAACAATGATGGAATTTCACTATAATCTTGCATATTACAGACACCAATTCTCCCTAGAAACTACCCTTCCTATCCAGGACAAGTCCAGAATCTATCCTCAATCCTGAACTTGACTTGGTCACCTACCAAGCTTTCAACTGCTAAGTGCTAACTGGTGGACGAAATTGTGATCATCAACAATGGCTCCAAAGACTTGGTGCTCTCAAACATAAATCACACTTTGTCACAACTCCGCACAACTAACCAGCAAGTGTACTGGGTCGTCCAAGTAATACCTTACGTGAGTAAGGGTCGATCCCACGGAGATTGTTGGTATGAAGCAAGCTATGGTCATCTTGTAAATCTCAGTTAGGCGGATAATAAAAGGTTATAGAGTTTTCGAATAATAATAATAAATAAACAGAAAATAAAGATAGAAATACTTATGTAAATCATTGGTGAGAATTTCAGACAAGTGTATGGAGGTGCTTGTCCCTGTTGAATCTCTGCTTTCCTACTGCTTTCATCCAATCCTTCTTAATCCTTTCCATGGCAAGCTATATGTAGGGCATCACTGTTGTCAATGGCTACATCCCATCCTCTCAGTGAAAATGGTCTAAATGCTCTGTCACAGCACGGCTAATCATCTGTCGGTTCTCGATCATGTTGGAATAGAATCCAATGATTTTTTTTGCGTTTGTCATCACGCCCAGCAATCGCGAGTTTGAAGCTCGTCACGGTCATTCAATCCCGGAATCCTACTCGGAATACCACAGACAAGGTTAGACTTTCCGGATTCCCATGAATGCCGCCATCAATTCTAGCTTATACCACGAAGATTCTGATTAAGGAATTCAAGAGATATGCGCCCGGTCTAAGGTAGAACGGAAGTGGTTGTCAGTCACGCGTTCATAGGTGAGAATGATGATGAGTGTCACGGATAATCACATTCATCATGTTGAAGTGCAACAAATATCTTAGAATAAGAACAAGCGGATTTGAATAGAAAATAGTAGTAATTGCGTTGAAACTTGAGGTATAGCAGAGCTCCACACCCTTGATCTATAGTGTGTAGAAACTCCACCGTTAAAAATACATAAGTGATGAAGGTTCAGGCATGGCCGAATGGCCAGCCCCCAAAACGTGATCAATAGTCTCCTAAGATGAATAATAAAATAAAACTGAGACCAAAGATGTCTAATACAATAATAAACTATCCTATTTATACTAGACTAGCTACTAGGGTTTACAGAAATAAGTAATTGATGCATAAATCCACTTCCGGGGCCCACTTGGTGTGTGTTTGGGCGGAGCTTGACCTTTACACGAGCTGAGACTTATCTTGGAGTTGAACGCCAAGTTGTAACGTGTTTTGGGTATTCAACTCTGGTTCGTGACGTGTTTTTGGCATTTGACTCCAGAATGCAGCATGGAACTGGTGTTGAGCGCCAGTTTACATCATCTAATCTCAAATAAAATATGGACTATTATATATTTCTGGAAAGCTCTGGATGTCTACTTTCCAACGCTGTTGAGAGCGCATCATATGAAGTTCTGTAGCTCCAGAAAATTCATTTTGAGTGCAGGGAGGTTAGATTCTAACAGCATCAGCAGTCCTTTGTCAGCCTCCTATCAGAGTTTTGCTCAGGTCCCTCAATTTCAGCCAGAAAATACCTGAAATCACAGAAAAACACACAAACTCATAGTAAAGTCCAGAAATGTGAATTTAGCATAAAAACTAATGAAAACATCCCTAAAAGTAACTAGATCATACTAAAAACTACCTAAAAATAATGCCAAAAAGCGTATAAATTATCCGCTCATCACAACACCAAACTTAAATTGTTGCTTGTCCCCAAGCAACTGAAAATCAATTAGGATAAAAAGAAGAGAATATACTATAAATCCCAAAGTATCAATGAATATTAGTTCTAATTAGATGAGCAGGACTTGTAGCTTTTTGCTTCTGAACAGTTTTCGCATCTCACTTTTTCCTTTGAAGTTTAGAATGATTGGCTTCTATAGGAACTTAGAATTTCAGATAGTGTTATTGATTCTCCTAGTTAAGTTTGTTGATTCTTGAACACAGCTATTTTTATGAGTCTTGGCTGTGGCCCTAAGCATTTTGTTTTCCAGTATTACCACCGGATACATAAATGCCACAGACACATGACTGGGTGAACCTTTTCAGATTGTGACTCAGCTTTGCTAGAGTCCCCAGTTAGAGGTGTTCAGAGCTCTTAAGCACACTTTTTTTCCTTTGGATCACGACTTTAACCACTCAGTCTCAAGCTTTTCACTTGGACCTGCATGCCACAAGCACATGGTTAGGGACAGCTTGATTTAGCCGCTTAGGCCTGGATTTTATTTCCTTAGGCCCTCCTATCCATTGATGCTCAAAGTCTTGGATCCTTTTTACCCTTGCCTTTTGGTTTTAAGGGCTATTGGCTTTTTCTGCTTGCTTTTTCTTTTTCTAAATTTTTTTCGCCTTTTTTTTCGCAAGCTTTTGCTATTCACTGCTTTTTCTTGCTTCGAGAATCATTTTTTTGATTTTTCAGATCATCAATAACATTTCTCTTTGTTCATCATTCTTTCAAGAGCCAACAATTTTAACATTCATAAACAACAAGATAAAAAATATGCACTGTTTAAGCATTCATTCAGAAAACAAAAAGTATTATCACCACATCAATAAAATTAAACTAAATTCAAGGACAATTTTCGAAATTTATGTACTTCTTGTTCTTTTGAATTAAAAACATTTTTCATTTAAGAGAGGTGAAGGATTAATGGAATTATTCATAGCTTTAAGACATAGTTACTAACTACTAATGATCATGAAGTAGAGACACAAAACATAGATAAACATATAACATAAAAATCGAAAAGCAGAGAAAATAAGAACAAGGAATGAGTCCACCTTAGTGAGGGTGGCGCCTTCTTGAAGGACCAATGGTGCTCTTTGAGCTCCTCTATGTTTCTTCCTTGCTTCTGTTGCATGATCCCTAGTGATTTTGGTGCTCCTATCCTTAGTTGCTCCCAATAATTGTGTAGAGAAAAATTTATCCCCTGAGGTATCTCAGGGATCTCTTGATTTGCAGTCAAATATTCTACCACTGAGCTATAGACCCTTTAGATGAATCTCTCCATCTCCTATGACTCGGAAGTGGAAGCTTTTGTCTTCCTTTTCCTCTTTCTAGAGGTTTCTCTGGCCTTAGGTGCCATCAATGGTTATGGAAAAACAAAAAGCTATGCTTTTACCACACCAAACTTAAAATGTTGCTCGCCCTTGAGTAAAAGAAGAAAGAATGGAAGAAGATATGGAGGAGAGGGATAGATGTGTATGTTTCAGCCATATGGGTGGGATTGGGTGGGGAAGAGATGGATGGATGTGAGTGGTGAAGGGGTGATAGGGAAGAGAGATTGAGGTGATTGGTGAAGAAGAGAGAAGGTGAGTTAAGGTGGGTGGAGATCCTGTGGGGTCCACATATCCTGAGGTGATCCTGTGGGGTCCACAGATCCTGGGGTGTCAAGGATTTACATCCCTGCGCCCATTAGGCATGTATAATGCCTTAGCATAAAATTCTGGCGTTTAAACGCCGAAGTGATGCTCATTTTGGGCGTTCAACGCCCAATTGCAGCATGTTTCTGGCGTTGAACGCCAATTTCATGCTTCTTCTTGGCGTTCAGTGCCAGCTTTCCTCAGGGCATATTCCTGGCGTTCAAACGACAGGATGTTGCTTGTTTCTGGCGTTCAACGCCAGATCCATGCTCTGTTCTGGTGTTGAACGCCAGCCAGATGCTCCTTACTGGCGTTTAAACGCCAGTAAGTCCTTCCTCCAGGGTATGATTTTTCTTCTGCTGTTTTTGATTCTGTTTTTAATTTTTGTATTTTTTTTGTGACTCCACATGATCATGAACCTAATAAAATATAAAATAACAGTAAAATAAAAAAATAAAATTAGATAAATAAAAATTGGGTTGCCTTCCAACAAGCGCTTCTTTAATGTCACTAGCTTGACAATGGCTCTCATGGAGCCTCACAGATGTTTAGAGCATGATGAGGGCCTCCTAACACCAAACTTAGAGTTTGAATGTGGGGGCTTCTCAACACCAAACTTAGAGTTTGGTTGTGGCCTCCCAACACCAAACTTAGAGTTTGATTGTGGGGGCTTTGTTTGACTTTGTATTGAGAGAAGCTTACTGTGCCTCTTTTCCATGTTTACAGAAGAACACCCTTGGGTCTTAAACACAAGGTAGTCCCCATTCAATTGAAGGACTAGCTCTCCTCTGTCAACATCAATCACAGCTCCTGCTGTGGCTAGGAAAGGTCTTCCAAGGATGATGCATTCATCCTCCTCATTCCTAGTGTCTAAGATTATGAAATCAGCAGGGATGTAAAGGCCTTCAACCTTCACTAACATGTCCTCTACCAATCCATAAGCTTGTCTTACTGACTTGTCTGCCATTTGTAATGAGAATATGGCAGGCTGTACCTCAATGATCCCTAGTTTCTCTATTACAGAGAGTGGCATAAGATTTATGCTCGACCCCAGGTCACATAGAGCCTTGTTAAAGGTCATGGTGCCTATGGTACAGGGTATTAAGAATTTGCCAGGATCTTGTCTCTTTTGAGGTAATGTTTGCTGAACCCATGTATCTAGTTCACTAATGAGCAAGGGAGGTTCACCTTCCCAAGTCTCATTACCAAACAACTTGGCATTCAGCTTCATGATAGCTCCTAAATATTGAGCAACTTGCTCTCCAGTTACATCTTCATCCTCTTCAGAGGAAGAATAGTCTTCAGAGCTCATGAATGGCAGAAGGAGGTTTAATGGAATCTCTATGGTCTCTATATGAGCCTCAGATTCCTTTAGGTCCTCAATAGGGGACTCTTTCTTGCTCAGAGGACGTCCCAGGAGGTCTTTCTCACTAGGATTTTCGTCCTTTCCTCCCTCTCTGCATTCGGCCATATTGACTATATCAATGGCCTCGTACTCTCTCTTTGGATTCTCTTTTGTATTGCTTGTGAGAGTACTAGGAGGGGTTTCCGTGATTTTCTTACTCAGCTGGCCCACTTATGCCTCCAGATTTCTGATGGAGGACCTTGTTTCATTCATGAAACTTAAAGTGGCCTTAGACAGATCAGAGACTAAGTTTGCTAAGTTAGAGGTATTCTGTTCATAATTCTCTGTCTGTTGCTGAGAAGATGATGGATAAGGCTTGATATTGCTGAGCCTATTTCTTCCACCATTATTAAAGCCTTGTTGAGGCTTTTGTTGATCCTTCCATGAGAAATTCGGATGATTTCTCCATGATGAATTATAGGTGTTTCCATAAGGTTCACCCATGTAATTTACCTCTGCCATTACAGGGTTTTCAGGATCATAAGCTTCTTCTTCAGAAGATGCCTCTTTAGTACTGTTGGATGCATTTTGCCATCCATTCAGACTTTGAGAAATCATGTTGACTTGCTGAGTCAACACTTTGTTTTGAGCCAATATGGCATTTAGAGCATCAATTTCAAGAACTCCCTTCCTCTGAGGCATCCCATTATTCACAGAATTCCTCTCAGAAGTATACATGAATTGGTTATTTGCAACCATGTCAATAAGTTCCTGAGCTTCTGCAGGCGTTTTCTTTAGGTGAATGGATCCACATGCAGAGTGGTCTAATGACATCTTGGAAAACTCAGATAGACCATAATAGAATATATCTAATATGGTCCACGCTGAAAACATGTCAGAAGGACACTTTTTAGTCATCTGCTTGTATCTTTCCCAAGCTTTATAGAGGGATTCACCATCTTTTTGCTTGAAGGTCTGAACATCCACTCTAAGCTTGCTCAGCTTTTGAGGAGGAAAGAATTTATCCAAGAAGGCCGTGACCAGCTTATCCCAAGAGTCCAGGCTATCTTTAGGTTGTGAGTCCAACCATGTTCTAGCTCGGTCTCTTACAGCAAAAGGGAAAAGCATGAGCCTGTAAACTTCAAGATCTACTCCATTCGTCTTAATAGTCTCACAAATCTGCAAGAACTTAGTTAAAAACTAGTAAGGATCTTCAGATGGAAGTCCATGAAACTTGCAGTTCTGTTGCATTAGAGCAACTAATTGAGGTTTCAGCTCAAAATTATTTGCTCCAATGGCAGGAATTGAGATGCTTCTTCCATCAAACTTGGACGTGGGTTTAGTAAAATCACCAAGCATCCTCCTTGCATCATTGTTGTTGGGTTTGGCTGCCATCTCCTTCTCTTGTTCGAAAATTTCAGAAAGGTTGCCTCTGGATTGTTGTAATTTAGCTTCTCTTAATTTTCTCTTCAGAGTCCTTTCAGGTTCAGGATCAGCTTCAACAAGAATGCCTTTTTCCTTGTTCCTGCTCATATGAGAAAGAAGAGAACAGAAAAAGGAAGAGAAATCCTCTATGTCACAGTAAAGAGGTTCCTTATTATTAGTAGAAGAAGAAAGGGAATAAGAAGAATGGAGAATCCAAACACAAGGGTAAGGATAGAGGCAGTGATTTGAGATGAAGAGAGGTGAAGAGAAGTGTTAGTAAATGAATAAATAAATAGAATAAGATGAGAGAAAGAAGTTTTCGAAAATAATTTTGAAAAGGAGTTAGTGATTTTCGAAAATTAAAGGAAGAATTAAAATTGAAATTAAAATTTAAAACAACTAATTAATTGAAAAGAATTTTTGAAAAAGAGAGAGGTATTTTGGAAAATTAGAGAGGAAAGAGTAGTTAGGTGGTTTTAAAAAAAGATATGAAACAAACAAAAAGTTAATTAGTTAGTTGAAAAAGATATTAAAATCAAATTTGAAAAGATAAAAAAGATAAGAAATTAGATAAGATATTTTGAAATCAAATTTTTGAACAAGATAAAATTTTGAAAAAGATATGATATAAAAGATATGATAAAAAGATATGGTTGAAAAAGATTGAATTTTTTAAAATTAAAATTAATTACTTAACTAACAAGAAACTAAAAGATAAGATTCTAGAATTTAAAGATTGAACCTTCCTTAACAAGAAAGTAACAAACTTTAAATTTTTGAATCAATCACATTAATTGTTAGCATAATTTTCGAAAATAAAGATAAAATTATAAAAGATTTTTGAAAAATATTTTTTAAATTTTCGAAAATCATAAGATAAAAATGAAAAAGATTTGATTTTTGAAAAAGTTTTGAAAAGATAGGATTTTTAAAATTGAAAATTTGACTTGACTTGTAAGAAACAACTAATCTTTAAAAAATTTTGACTAAGTCAACTCAAATTTTCGAAAATTATGAGAAGATTAAGGAAAAGATTTTTTTTTTTGAATTTTTAATGATGAGAGAGAAAAACAACAAAAATGACTCACAACATGAAAATTATGAATCAAAACTCATGATGCATGCAAGAACACTATGAATGTCAAGATGAACACCAAGAACACTTTGAAGATCATGATGAACATCAAGAACATATTTTTGAAAAATTTTTGATGCAAAGAAAACATGCAAGACACCAAACTTAGAAATCTTTAATGCTTGGACTCTAACAAACGAAAAATGCATATGAAAAACAAGAAAATACACAAAACAAGAAAACATCAAGATCAAACAAGAAGACTTACCAAGAACAACTTGAAGATCATGAAGAACACTATGAATGCATGAATTTTCGAAAAATGCATAATAATTTTAAAAACATGCAATTGACACCAAACTTAAAAATTGACTCAAGACTCAAACAAGAAACACAAAATATTTTTGATTTTTTTCCTAATTTTTTTGTATTTTATTTTATTTTTTCGAAAAACATATAGAAAAAAGAAAATAAGAAATTCAAAATCTTTAAGAAGAATTCCAGGAATCTTTCAATATTAGCCCAAAGCTCCAATAAAAGGGTTGGACATGGCTTAATAGCCAGTCAACTTTAGGATGGAATTACATGCATTGTGGTGATTAGTTGAAGACCAATTCCAAAGGAGTTTGAATATGGCTTTGTAGCCAGCCAGGATTCAACATGCTTCATGAAACTCTGGAATCCATTCTTAAATGTTTTGAAGCCATAGAATGATTTATTTTTAAAAAAAATTTCAAAAATAGGAATAAAAATTTTTTGAAAGATTTTTGAAAAGTTTTTCAAAAGAAAATTACCTAATCTGAGCAACAAGATGAACTGTCAGTTGTCCAAACTCGAACAATCCCAGCAACGGCGCCAAAAACTTGATGGACGAAATTGTGATCATCAACAATGGCTCAAAAGACTTGGTGCTCTCAAACATAAATCACACTTTGTCACAACTCCGCACAACTAACCAGCAAGTGTATTGGGTCGTCCAAGTAATACCTTACGTGAGTAAGGGTCGATCCCACGGAGATTGTTGGTATGAAGCAAGTTATGGTCATCTTGTAAATCTCAGTTAGGCGGATAATAAAAGGTTATGGAGTTTTCGAATAATAATAATAAATAAACAGAAAATAAAGATAGAAATACTTATGTAAATCATTGGTGAGAATTTCAGACAAGTGTATGGAGGTGCTTGTCCCTGTTGAATCTCTGCTTTCCTACTGCTTTCATCTAATCCTTCTTAATCCTTTTCATGGCAAGCTGTATGTAGGGCATCACCGTTGTCAATGGCTACATCCCATCCTCTCAGTGAAAATGGTCTAAATGCTCTGTCACAGCACGGCTAATCATCTGTCGGTTCTCGATCATGTTGGAATAGAATCCCTTGATTCTTTTGCGTTTATCATCATGCCTAGCAATCGCGAGTTTGAAGCTCGTCACAGTCATTCAATCCCGGAATCCTACTCGGAATACCACTGACAAGGTTAGATTTTTCGGATTCCCATGAATGCCGCCATCAATTCTAGCTTATACCACGAAGATTCTGATTAAGGAATCCAAGAGATATGCGCCCAGTCTAAGGTAGAACGGAAGTGGTTGTGAGTCACACGTTCATAGGTGAGAATGATGATGAGTGTCACGGATCATCACATTCATCATGTTGAAGTACAACGAATATCTTAGAATAAGAACAAGCGGATTTGAATAGAAAATAGTAGTAATTGCATTGAAACTTGAGGTACAGCAGAGCTCCACACCCTTGATCTATGGTGTGTAGAAACTCCACCGTTAAAAATACATAAGTGATGAAGGTTCAGGCATGGCCGAATGGCCAGCCCCCAAAACGTGATCAATAGTCTCCTAAGATGAATAATAAAATAAAACTGAGACCAAAGATGTCTAATACAATAGTAAACTATCCTATTTATACTGGACTAGCTACTAGGGTTTATAAAAGTAAGTAATTGATGCATAAATCCACTTCTGGGACCCACTTGGTGTGTTTTTGGGCTGAGATTGATCTTTACATGAGCTGAGGCTTATCTTGGAGTTGAACGCCAATTTGTAACATGTTTTGGGCGTTCAACTCTGGTTCGTGACGTGTTTCTGGCGTTTGACTCCAGAATGCAGCATGGAACTAGCGTTGAGCGCCAGTTTACGTCATCTAATCTCGAATAAAGTATGGACTATTATATATTTCTGAAAATCTCTGGATGTCTACTTTCTAACGCCGTTAAGAGCGCGCCATTTGGTGTTCTGTAGCTCCAGAAAATCCATTTTGAGTGTAGGGAGGTCAGATTCCAACAACATCAGCAGTCCTTTGTCAGCCTCCTGTCAGAGTTTTGCTCAGGTCCCTCAATTTCAGCCAGAAAATACCTGAAATCACAGAAAAATACACAAACTCATAGTAAAGTCCAGAAATGTGAATTTAGCATAAAAATTAATGAAAATATCCCTAAAAGTAACTAGATCATACCAAAAACTACCTAAAAACAATGCCAAAAAGCGTATAAATTATCCGCTCATCACTAACCCAACTTGCAAGGAAATTTCCACAGAATCATGATACACAACACAGATGTACAAAGAACCTCTAAGACATCTATGGCTTTTTCTTTAATTTTGTATACTCTGCCTTTTTTTGCTCACTGGTTTTTTCTTACAAACCTCACACTGTTTGCCTTTTTCACCATGAGACTCAAGACAGACAAAACTTAAAGAAAATACAAAATAAAACACATTGAAGGAGATGAACTTATTTTAGCTTGGGTAGCTATGAGAACTCTGTGCTTTCTCTCCTTGCCTCAAGCCTTGGCTGTTCACCCTTATTATAGAAGGAAAAGCCTCCAAGGTTGAAACGGTCCAGCCGAGCCAACTTCTTCTTCTTCAATAAAAAAAATCGGTTCGGACAGAGAGAGAAGAGAGGGAACCGAATGCTAAAACCAACATGTAATTACCCCTCTCTCATCCCTTCTCACCAAGCTTCATCAATCCGGGTCTTCCATCTTGACTTGCTCCCCAAGAAGGATTCCTGACCCTTGATGAGTTCTTGATGCTTGACAGCTTCATCTGCTCCACTTCTGCTTCTTCCTTCACGTAGCTACAGTAGCTACCTTCTGTGAGGATTGATCAAAAGTAGAAATGAGCCATACCCAAGGGATCTTCTTCTCTGACCGAATTGGAACTTCCACCATTTTTAGGCATGGTGATCCTGAGTCTTCTTTACCACATCTTACCATAAGTGGCAAAGATCTCAGCCACGCCATACTGTAGATCTTCCTTTTGCAAGAGCCATCATCACCTTGGCCTCTTGCTTGTCCATAGCTTCTCTGCTTCTACCTCTGATGGCTTGCTTTTTTAACCTTCTTCCTGACGTAGAAGTGACCGAAAGTAGAGAGAGAAGAGAGAGAAAATTGAAAAGCTTTCAATGAAATTGAAGAAAGAAATTAAAATGTGTTAAGTTTCCACTTTCCAAAACCCCCATGCCTTGTAACGTGTAAAGTCAATTAATGCCATCAAATCACTTGCACTTTCTCTTTCATGTTACCAAGGCAATTAAAGCTACTTAAATGAATTTGAAATCCATCAAAGAGAGGAGTGGCATCCGAGGAAAGCATGCCACTTAGCTTTCTTTCTTTTTTTCATTTTTCGGACCAAACCTTCATTGGTCTTGTAACAAAGATTAATTGGGCTTACTCAATAAATTCTGGCCCAACTAACACAAAGCAATTCAACCTTAAATTTTTAAACACTTTTGTACCAAAGGCTAAATATTACATTGGGCTTGATGTGATTTTTGGCCCAAAGAAATCTGCACAATAACAAAATTATTAATCAACTAATGTGAATTAACAATTCAATAATTTTGTAATTAATTACTTTTAATAATGTTTGATCATTATCAAAATAATTTTAGAGTTTTCCAAACTCATCAATCTCCCCCTTGTTGACAAACATTATTAAAAAATTGAATTGAAAGGAGTAAGGATTAAGAGTACTCCCTTTGAAGATTTGGAATCCTCCCCCTTTCCATCTGTTACATAGCTCTCCCTTAAAACCAAGCTTGAAACCACAATGTATTCAACATATGGAATATTAAAAGATGTTGAACAGCTTGATTTTTTAGCAGAAGTGAAGTGATAATCAAAACTTGATTTGTTATCATCTGAATAATTTTCTGCTCATGATAATAAAACACAGGGTACTAGAGTACTAACATATAAACAAGATTAAGCATTTTTATATCATCATGTTCACAATTATTTTCTGCCAAGTAACATTTTTGCTAACTATCACAATAATTCATGTTCTATAAAGTATTTTTTGAGATTTGGTGTCAACAACAAAACTTCATAAAAAATGGCAGTTCAGGAAAAATATTAGAGCACAACCAAAATTAGAACATGATAATGCAAAAATCATATCATAATCCAGAAATCATAGCATAAACCATAAACCATAGAAATTTGGAGCACCAGCACAAGGGTAATCATTAATCATTCAGATTTTAACCCCTATTTTTCAATCAATTTTTTTCAACTTTCCTCCCCCTTTTGTCATCAATGGGGTCCTGAAAAACAAATAAGAACAACATGCCAAGAAGCAGAATATTTATTTTTACCACAACACAATGGTCCAGAGTATCCAAGTATAGTCAACTAACAATTACAAAATACCAAAACGAGAAAGCAAGAAAAGGAAACAGAGTTCATAAGTACTAGTAGTTAAGAATAAATCAAACATCAGAAAGATTAACATCTGAGCCAAGGAATTCGTTGTCTTCATCCGCATCAGCCATGTCCTTTTCAAAGCTGTTGATCAACAAATTAATTCTCTCATGACATTTTGTCCAGGCCTTCTCATTTCTCATAAGCTTGTTTTTTGGCCTCTTTGGAAGATTTGATCATCAGATGAGTCATATCAGAGAATTCTTGCAGCACATCTTTGATTGAGTCGAAAAGTTTGGAAGATTTTGAGGAATGAAATTCGGTTTCACTATCTGAGCCAATATCGCTTTTTCCCTTCTTGCCTTTCATGGCTTCAGAAATTCCTCCTCCTTTCAAAGTTGAAAATCTATTTTCTATAGGTTCATTGAGCACATCAACATTGAAATATTCAAAAATGCATGACAGAAAAATACCATTAGGCAAGTTTGCCTTTTTATCACTGCGTACACATTTCCACATGTGACGCGCCATCAAGTAAGCAAAAGAAATAGGAGATGAAGTGAGAATAGAAAATAAAACTAGGGTATCACAAACTGTTACCCTCTGATAGGATCCGGTTTGAGGCATCAAAATATGGTTAATGATGCGGTAAAGTAATGCTCTTACAGGACCAAGAGCCTTATGAGTCAAAACCGTCCCATCCAGTGCAGAGAAGTTTTCACAAACTTGAGTGAGAGCAATCTGATAAGAGATTCCAACTTGAGAGTCCTACTTTCCTGTCATAGATGCTTTCGGTCCGTTATCTTCAATTCCTAGTGCAGCACTGATGGTCTCTCTATTTAGAGATAGGTGCACCTTCTTGACATATGAGTGGATTGCTCCATCATGGTACATCATGTTCGCATAGAATTCGCAAACTAGATTTGGGTAAAATGGCTTGCAGATCTTGTGCAGAGGAGTGATAAGATGAATTTATCGTCGATCTAGATTTTCACAAAATAGAATTCCATCGTTGAAAGTATAGTCTAGACCAACAATTAATTCCCAAATCAAATGTTTTAAATTCAAATTATAATAACCGAGATCGAGAATAATTCGACCTCGGGTCGTTCTCCCTAGGAGTTGCAATTAAGTGTTCATTATTGGCCATGAAAGAAATGGGGGATTGGGAATGCAAAAGAGAGGCAAGCAATGTAAATAGCAAGAAATTAAATAAGCATGCAAGAAATTAAAGGAAATCAATTAAAAGCAATGAAAATAGAAATTAAGTGCAAAAAATGACTCTTGGTGATAATTGGGGAATTAAGGATTCCTATCCTAGTTGTGGACCACAAACATGGCAATTGTGTGAAATTTATCCCAATTAGTCAATCCTACTTGAGAATTAGTCAAAAGGGCATAATTGATTCCAATCCCTAAGTCCTAAGTCAACACTATGGGTCACTTAGTGTTAAGGGAAACCAAACCAATTAACAATCCTCACACAATGCGGAATGGACATCCACAACTCAATTTCACCCAAACACCAAATTTCTCAACTAAGAGTGTGAAAACTAAACATGCAAGAAAATAAACATCAAAGCAATAAAAGTCAAAGCAATTAAATGCAAGGAAAGGAAACTTCAAATGCAAGAAAACCTCTTGGCAAGTAATTTAGAGCTAAGGTTACCTATCCTAGACATTGACCACAAACACATGATGATTATGAAGAGTTAATCCTACTTAGTCAACCTTACATCCAGGATAAGTCAAGTAGGCATAATTGATTTCAATCCATAAGTCCTATGTCAACACTAAGGGTCACATAGAGTCAATGGAAACCAAATCAACTAACTACTCTAATATATCAAACAAGAATGGACATCAATGACTCAAGGATCACCAAAGTCTTCAATTTCAAGCCAAAAGTTAAGAAAAACTAAGTAAAGACTAAGCCAAGCATTTTATCAAACACTTGGTGTGCATGAAAATAAAATAACATTAAATTGCATTAAAAATAAAATCTAACTACCAAAAAGCAAGAAAATGAAAATAACAACTCAAATAAGCATTAAGAAAACATAAAACACCAAAATTGCATTAAATGAAATTAAAAGTAACAAGAGTGTTCATAAATATAAAATTGGCAAATTGAAAAATTAACAAAAGAAATGAAGATGATCAAGACAAGAGAGCAAGAAACATAAATGAAACTACATTAAAATAATAATTAAATGCTAAAATTAAAGAGAAAGTAGACTAAAAACCCTAATTCTAGAGAGAAGGGGGAACTTCTCTCTCTAGAAAAACTAAGCAAAGACATGTAAAAACCTAAACCTAAGTGCTCCCCCCATTCATCCCTCTTCAATTTGGCTTGAAATAGCTTCAAAAATGAGTTGGATTGGATTTTGGGGGCCCAGAAATTGCCCCCCAGCAATTTGCAATTAATGAACTCACGTGCCAGGACTTGTGGGTACGCACAAGTGTGTGCGTACGCACACTTGCTATTTTCTAACTTGTGCGTACACACAAATTGTGTGGGTACGCACACTTAGACTTATGTCCACTATAGCAAATTGTATATCATTTTGAAGCCCCGGACGTTAGCTTTCCAATGCTGCTAAAACCGCCTCATTTAAATCTTAGTAGCTCAAGTTATGATCAATTTAGTACAGAGAGGTCAGGATTGGCAGCTTTACAAAATCCTTCATTTCTTGAATTTTCCCATTTTGCATGCTTTCCTTGCACTTCTTCAATCCATACTTGCCTTGTAAGCCTAGAATTACTCAACAAATACATCAAGGCATCAAATGAAATCAAAGTGAATAAAATTTATTAATTATAAAGCTTAAAATGCATGTTTTCACTTTCAAACACAATTTAGGGAGAAATTATGAAACTATGCTATTTCAATGGATAAATGCAAGAAAAGTTGATAAAATCCACCAAATTAGAGCAAATAAATATCATAAAATGTGAATTCATCAAGGAGTCCATTTGATTTTGTCAAAAAGAGTAGACAGATCAACACCTTTTTCAAACAAATTTTCCAGAGAAGCCACATAAGAGGAATACAATTTGCGGTTGACTAGAACTTTGGAATGAAACTCATAAGCAGCACATGAGTTGAACCTAGCCGGATCAAAATGTGAATGATTCTTGTTGAACTTGTTTTTGAAATCAAGGGAGTTCAAGTTTGGGGGCTCTCTTGTGTTACGAAGAACATAACCTTTTGCACGCTGAGAAGTGCGGCCAGAAGCATGTGGAGTTGATTTCTGTGGAGGTGAGGGAGGTGGAGAGGATTGTGACTCTTCTTCTTCTTCTATCACAGGCTCCTTTTCCTTTCCAATCTTTTTGCGAGAAGAAGTTCTCTGAGCAATGACTTTCCTCGTCATTGCTTCGGTTGACTGAGAAGAAGGGGATGAAGATGAAGTAGAATGTATGTGAATGTGAGTGTGTGTTTAGGGAGTAGAAGAGAATGGGAAATTTTTAGTGGATGGGGTTTGACTACTTCTTCTAGGAGCCAACTTCTTTTTCATGATATACTAATGAAAGAAGAAGGTGAGAAGATGAGGGGATGGCTGAATGAATTGGAGAGTGGAGAGAGGTTATAACCGCATTTAATGCTGAGTGAAAAAATGGGATAATGGATTAAGGGGTATTTAATGGTATGGTTATCATTAAGAAAAATTTTCAAAAGTGAAAGGTAACTGAAAGATTTTTTGAATCAAGGGAGGGAATAAGTGAAAAGATTATGATTTGACAAGAACTCCCCCTCAAGATATGATGTGATATCTTCCTAAAAAGAATTATTTTAAAATTGATGAAGAATTCAAAACGGGCGAGAGTCATGGAATGGGTCAGAAAAAAATTGGTTGGGCCCATGTCTATTCACACTTAGCTCATTCTCTCCTTGTCTTATTTCTTATTCAACGCATAGTCAGATTTGTCTCCTCCCTTCCTACTAATGCGTGAGCATCTTTTCTATCTTTTCCTAGTGAATTTGCATCTAAATTGTTGAGTTTAATAAAGAATTAATTATCTTTTAGCCAATATGGATGCTACTTTGAGTCTTTTGCAATTTTGTTTATTTTAGGTAGCATTCGGCGGAATTTGATGGAGTTTCTGCAGCACAAGAATCAAAGGAGATGGCAGCGAGGAGCGACGCATACACGTGACTGACGCGTGCACGTGATTTGGAGGTATCCATGGCAACACGTGCGCATGACCGACGCATACGCGTGAATTGAAGATTTGCTCAGCGACGCATCCGCGTGACCGACGCGTCCGCGTGACTTGCGAAAAAGACCGTCGACACATACACGTGACTGACGCGTACGCGTGACATGCGCCACGTGCAAAAAACGCAGAAAAATGCTTGGGCGATTTTTGGGCTATTTTAACTCAGTTTTTAGCCCAGAAAACACAGATTAGAAACTGCAGAATGGACAAAATATGTGGTCCCCACCCATCAACTGAAGACTTGTCAATTAAATTCAAATCTTATTTTTAGAAAAATATATTATTTTTAATTTTAGAAATTAGATTTTAAATTAATTAGGATTAGTTATAAAAAGAAAAGACTTCTCTTCTATTATGGACATTCCAGGAGGGAGGTTCCATTAGGAGATTCCATTAGGGAATTCTATACAAATTTACATTCCACATTCCATGAGCAACTAATCCTCCATTGTTAAGGTTAGGAGCTCTGTCTATTTGTATGGATTGATTCATTTGATCTTTCTAATTTAATTCTAGTTTTGATTTATATTTCAATAATTGTTTTCGTTCTTTATTTTATGAATTTGGGTGGAACAAAAGTATGACCCTCTTTTTGTTTGAGTTTTTGTAAAACTTAGAAAAGCTGTTTACTTGAACAACAGCTTGAAAACATATTATCCTGAATTTCTGATTGTTTGTATTTAACGGGATACGTGACATATAATCCCCTTATTTTTGGATAATTAGAATTCTTGTGGCATATAAACTAGAATTTGATCATCACCTTCTAATTGAAATTAATTGACCAAGGAATTGGTAGTTAATGAATTTTAGAGGAGACTAGGAAGGTCTAAGGAATTAGGGTATAGTCACATATAGTTTGCCATGAATTAAATCTTGCATGATTAAAATAGTTAGTAAGAAAAATCAATCCAGAAAAATAGATAACTCTGAAGCCTTAACTGTTTTCTCAATATTTTATTCCCAACTTATTTATTTGTCTATCCTTTTGATATTCTAAGTTCGAACTTAAACCTTTTGAATATCTCAAAACCCTTTTCTGCTTGCCTAACTAAGCCAATCAATCAATCAATCAATCATTGTTGCTTGATCCATCAATCTTCGTGGGATCGATCCTTACTCACGTAAGGTATTACTTGGTACGATCCGGTGCACTTGCCGGTTAGTTTGTGGGTTATAAAATACCGCACCAAATTTTTGGCGCCGTTGCCGGAGATTGATAGTGATTAACAACTATTAGTTGTTTGATTGCTTAGATTAGACGTTTTAGTTTTAATTTTATTTAATTTTTGTTTTAGTATTATTTTCAAAAAAAAATTTATTTTGATATGTTTTGTTTAAATTTTTTTTCTCTTAATTTTTGAAATTAAGTTTGGAGTCCCTGTAGTAATTTTTTTAAAAAAAAATATTTTTTTAAAAATCCTAGTATCTTTCTTTGCTTAATTTTTGAATTTATAGTTCACTTCTTTTCATTTATTTTCGAATTTTTATTTATTTTTATTATTCTTTATTTTATTCCACTTCAAAAAAAAATTGTTCTGTCTTCTCTGCTTTCCTGTTTACCACATGGTGCGTTTAATCCTTTTTGGTGTTTTGTGCAAAAGAAAAATAATGGAGAGAGATCACATGGGTTACTACTCACACCCGAGTAGTGATTCATATTATGGTGGATGGAGGAGCTATCCAAATTTCGGTTGGCAAGGTCAAAACCAAAGAGACTTCAATGCTCCATGTTCCAACTATCAAGAGCCACCACCTCCATATTCATATCAAGAACCACCATCTCAATATTCATATCAAGAACCATCATCTTTCTATCCATGTCAAGAACCATCATCGTTCTACCCATACCAAGAGCCACCATCTCCCTATTCATATCAAAAACCATCATCTCCTTCTTATTCATATCAAGAGCCACAATCTTCTTATTCATCTCAAATACCATCAGATCTTGATCTCCTAATGAAAGAATTCCTGCATGATATAAAGAAGCGTGTCAAAAATGTAGAGAATTATGTGCAGACGATGATCAAGAACCAGGAAGGTGAACAAGCAAATTCTTTCCCAAGAGATACAATGCAAGATCCTATGGAAGAAAGTGAGGAAACCAATCAAAGGAGTTTATACTCTAGTGAATTAGAGAACTTTTCACCCTCACATATGGAAGAAGAGGAAGATGCACAACCTCCCATGCCCTTGGTAAGCAATGAAGAAGAGATTGAATTAGAAGAAAGCTACCAAGAGGAAGAGGTTGAAATTGAGGAAGCTTTCAAAGAGGTAGAAGAATTCAAAGAAGAACACAATGGAGTGGAGCTTGCAAGACCTCTTCTAAAGCCATCACCATCCAATACAACATTCAAGTGGGTAAAATTCCTATCCTTAACCTTTATTTTTCCACTTGAATATGGGCTACTGGAGACGGATGGTTAACTTAGAGGTCTTTGTGGCATTAAGAGTAAGAGGAAGATGGTTAGTGGCAAGATGTCAAGCAAGGTTCAATATGGTTACATGCTCCAAATTAAAGTACAAGGATTGGTGTAGAGCTCACTTGAATGGGTCTAGAAGGTTGTTTTGATGTCTCTGTGAGAACTCAGATTGCTTGCCACCTGGTGGGAATAATGGTGATCCACAAGAAGATGGGTGTAAAAGCAAGGTTTGGGACCCTGTAATTCATTCATACAATCAACACTCTTGGGACCTTGTCACTTGCTTCAACTTGCTCGAAGGCATTATGCGCCTAGCTTGGGATCCCGATGGCCATTGGAATTACAAACATTGGTGGAGATTCCTAGATCAGTACAAGCACAAGCCACCATGACAAGGAGCTCACCACATGTCCAACTTATGGACTTTAACTAAAAGTGCTTGGTGGGAGACAACCCTCGGTGGTATGATCATTTTTTTTCATAGTAGTAGTAGTTTTCTTACTTATTTCATTTTTATTGAGTTCTTACTAATTTTCTGATCATGCAGCTATTTTAGAACAGGAACCGGAAAAAAAGAAGAGAAGAGGAGCACATGACGCGTACGCGTCATATGCAAGTGCGTGAAAAATAAAATTTGACAGAGAGTTGTGTGGGAGTGGTGCAAGAATGATGCCTCTAGCACAAACAAACCCACGCGTACGCGTACCCCACGCGTGCGCGTCGTTTGTGATTTTCACCATTCACGCGGGCGCGTCAGCGACGCGTATGCGTGACCTGAAAATCGATGTAAAAGTGTGTTTGGGTAGAGAGTTATGCTGGCTTGGGGAAGGAAGTGTGCTAGACGCACAAAATTGACCACGCATACGCGTCCCTGATGCGTGCGCGTCATTTGCAAAAATGGCCATCCACACGTGCGCATGCATGACGCACACGCGTCGTATGAAATTGTTGGTTCCCAAGCCACATGAACAGAGAGTTGTGCATGCGCGCGACTGTATTCGCGCGAATCGCCCAAAACCCAGGGCACGCGGATGCGTGCCTGACGCTTACGCGTCATTAAGAAAATTCTGCGACCCACGCGTACGCGTGCTGCACGCGTACGCATTGCCTGCGCCGCACAACTCCACTAGTTTGCCGCCCAAGTTTTAATTTTCTTTTCCCCTCTCCCATTCCTAATTCTCTCTTGTTGTTTTATCCTTTTCTTTTTCTTTCATAATATTTGTCTCTTTCTATTTTCAGTTCTTCTTTGCTTGAGGACAAGCAAACCTTTAAGTTTGGTGTTGACGCTTTGCTTAAAGGTTTTATGTTTATTCCTATGGCACCAAAAGGGAGGCGAATTATCTTCACTGAGGAGCACAACCTGAAGAATAAAGCAACCGCTAGGATAACTAAGGTGGTTGAGTTCCTTTCATTTTTTTCCTCCCCTCTTTTTCTATGTTACATTCTGGTTTTCTGCTATTTTGCTTTGTTTGTTGCATGATCCTTTATTAGTTAGAATCCTAAGACTAGTTTAGTTTTTTTCTTAATTGCTTTAATTCTGAAAAGATGTCTCATGTATTACTCACTGAGCTTGAATTCAAATAAAAAATACAGAAGTCATGTATTGCATGAGAAATTGAGTTAATTTTAAAAGTAGTCTTATTTACTTAAATGTGGTGGTATTTTCTGTGATTCTGAATGCATGACATGAACAATGCATATTTTTGATAGTGAAGTTTATGAATGTTAAAATTGTTGGCTCTTGAAAGAATGATGAAAAAAGAGAAATATTATTGATAATATGAAAAATCATAAAATTGATTCTTGAAGCAAGAAAAAGCAGTGAAAAACACAAAGCTTGTAAAAAAAAGGGATCAAAGGCTTTGAGCATTAATGGATAGGAGGGCCCAAAGGAATAAAACCCTGGCCTAAGCGGCTAAATTAAGCTGACCTTAACCATGTGCTTGTGGTGTGAAGATGTCAAGTGAAAAGCTTGAGATTGAGCGGTTAAAGTCGTGATCCAAAGCAAAAAGAGTGTGCTTAAGAACTCTGGGCACCTCTAACTGGGGACTCTAGCAAAGCTGAGTCACAATCTGAAAAGGTTCACCTAGTTATGTGTATGTGGAATTTATGTATCCGGTGGTAATTCTGGAAAACAAAATACTTAGGGTCACGACCAAGACTCATAAAATAGCTGTGTTCAAGAATCAACATACTGAATTAGAAGAATCAATAACACTATCTGAATTATGAGTTCCTATGGAATCTAATCATTTTGAACTTCAAAGGATAAAGTAAAATGCCAAAACTATTCAGGATTGCAGTTGTAAACCCCACTATAAGAAGAAACATGAGCTTAATCGAACTCTCATTCTCATGTAAATTCACATCCTAAGCTTATATTAGTTTTGGTTGCTTGAGGACAAGGAACAATTTAAGTTTGGTGTTGTGATGCGTGAACATCTTTTCTATCTTTTCCTAGTGAATTTGCATTTAAATTGTTGAGTTTAATAAAGAATTAATTATCTTTTAGCCAATATGGATGCTACTTTGAGTCTTTTGCAATTTTGTTTATTTTAGGTAGCATTCGGCGGAATTTGATGAAGTTTCTGCAGCACAAGAATCAAATGAGTTGGCAGCGAGGAGCGACGCGTACGCGTGACTGACGCGTGCGCGTGATTTGGAGGTATCCATGGCGACGCGTGCACGTGACCGTCGCGTACGCGTGAATTGAAGATTTGCTCAGCGACGCGTCCGCGTGACCGACGCGTCCGCGTTTCTTGCGAAAAAGACCGTCGATGCGTACGCGTGACTGACACGTACGCGTGACATGCGCCACGTGCAGAAAATGCAGAAAAATGCTGGGGCGATTTCTGGGCTATTTTAACTTAGTTTTCAGCCCAAAAAATACAGATTAGAAGCTGCAGAATGGACAAAACATGTGGTCCCCACCCATCAACTGAAGACTTGTCAATTAAATTCAAATTTAAATTCAAATCTTATTTTTAGGAAAAGATATTATTTTTAATTTTAGAAATTAGATTTTAAATCAATTAGGATTAGTTATAAAAAGGAAAGACTTCTCTTCTATTATGCACGTTCCAGGAGGGAGGTTCCATTAGGGGGATTCCATTAGGGAATTCTATACAAATTCACATTCCACATTTCATGAGCAACTAATCTTCCATTGTTAAGGTTATGAGCTCTGTCTATTTGTATGGATTGATTCATTTGATCTTTCTAATTTAATTCATGTTTTAATTTATATTTCAATAATTGTTTTCGTTCTTTATTTTATGAATTTGGGTGGAACGGAAGTATGACCCTCTTTCTATTTGAGTTCTTGTAAAACTTGGAAAAGTTCTTTACTTGAACAACAGCTTGAAAACATATTATCCTGAATTTCTGATTGTTTGTATTTAACGGGATACGTGACATATAATCCCCTTATTTTTGGATAATTAGGATTCTTGTGGCATATAAACTAGAATTTGATCATCACCTTCTAATTGGAATTAATTGACCAAGGAATTGGTAGTTAATGAATTTTAGAGGAGACTAGGAAGGTCTAAGGAATTAGGGTATAGTCACGTATAGTTTGCCATGAATTAAATCTTGCATGATTAAAATAGTTAGTAAGAAAAATCAATCCAGAAAAATAGATAACTCTGAAGCCTTAACTGTTTTCTCAATATTTTATTCCCAACTTATTTATTTGTCTATCCTTTTGATATTCTGAGTTCGAACTTAAACCTTTTGAATATCTCAAAACCCTTTTATGCTTGCCTAACTAAGCCAATCAATCAATTATTATTGCTTGATCCATCAATCCTCATGGGATCGACCCTTACTCATGTAAGGTATTACTTGGTACGACCCGGTGCACTTGCCGGTTAGTTTGTGGGTTATAAAATACCGCACCACCTACGAGACAAAACCATACAGAATCAGTAAAATCACAATTTATCAACAGAATTCAATTCCAACATTCCCAAACTATTCCTTAATGAACAGAACCTATCTTAACACAAGGGTTTAGTAAATATATCAGCAAGTTGTTCTTCAGATTTCACAAATTGAATATCAGTAGTACCCTTTTGCACATGTTCTCTAATGAAATGATATCTAACTTCAATGTGCTTAGTTTTAGAGTGCAAAACAGGATTTTTAGAAATGTTTATTGCACTCATATTATCACAAAACAGGGGTATACTATTGATTTTCAATTTATAATCCTCTAACTGAGTTTTTAACCAAATTAATTGAGAACAACACGCAGAGGAAAATATGTATTCAGCTTCAGCTGTGGATAGAGTAACTGTGGCTTGTTTCTTGCTTCACTACATGTTTAGTGAGCTTCCAAGGAAGCAACACATTCCGGATGTGCTCTGATGAGCGGATAATTTATACGCTTTTTGGCATTGTTTTTACATAGTTTTTAGTAAGTTCAAGCTACTTTTAGGGATGTTTTCCTTAGTTTTTATGTTAAATTCACATTTCTGGACTTTACTATGAGTTAGTGTGCTTTTCTGTAATTTCAGGTAAATTCTGACTGAAATTGAGGGATTTGAGCAAAACTCTGAAAAAGGCTGACAAAAGGACTGCTGATGCTGTTGGATTCTGACCTCCCTGCACTCGAAATGAATTTTCTGGAGCTACAGAACTCTAAATGGCGCGCTCTCAACGGCGTTGGAAAGTAGACATCCAGGGCTTTCCAGAAATATATAATAGTCCATACTTTATTCGAAGAATGACGACGTAATTTGGCGTTGAACGCCAAGTACACGCTCCTTTCTGGAGTTAAACGCCAGAAAAACGTCATGATCCGGAGTTGAACGCCCAAAACACGTCATAACTCAAAGTTCAACTCCAAGAGAAGCCTCAGCTCGTGGATTGATCAAGCTCAGCCCAAGCATACACCAAGTGGGCCCCGGAAGTGGATTTATGCATCATTTACTTACTCATGTAAACCCTAGGAGCTAGTTTATTATATATAGAACATTTATCTATTGTATTAGACATCTTTTGACCACTTTAAGTCATTATTCATTCGGTCACTTGATCATGGAGAGGGCTGGCCATTCGGCCATGCCTGAACCTCTTTCACTTATGTATTTTCAACGGTGGAGTTTCTGCACACCATAGATTAAGGGTGTGGAGCTCTGCTGTACCTCAAGTATTAATGAAGTTCTATTTTCTTTTATTCAAATCTCTCTTATTCTTATTCCAAGATATTCATTCGCACCCAAGAACATGATGAATATGATGAGTAAATAACCCTCATTATTATTCTCACTTATGAACGCGCGTGATTGACAACCACTTCCGTTCTACATGCAACAGAGCTTGAATGTGTATCTCTTAGATTCCCCAACAGAATCTTCGTGGTATAAGCTAGATAGATGGCGGCATTTATGAGGATCCGGAAAGTCTAACCTTGTCTGTGGTATTCCGAGTAGGATCCTGGGAATCCGGAAAGTCTAACCTTGTTTGTGGTATTCCGAGTAGGATTCCGGTAATGAATGACTGTGACGTGCTTCAAACTTGCAAGTGCTGGGCGTTAGTGACAGACGCAAAAGAATCAAGGGATTCTATTCCAGTAGGAGCGAGAACCAACCAGTGATTGGCCGTACTGTGACAGAGTGCGTGAGCATTAGCTTTCACTGCGAGGATGGGATGTAGCCATCAACCATGGGTGATGCCTCCAGACGATTAGCCATGCGACTGACAACCGCAGAGGACCATTTTCCCGAGAGGATTGAAAGTAGCCACCGCTGATGGTGAACCCCTATACACAGCTTGCCATGGAAAGGAGTAAGAAGGATTGAGTAGAAGCAGTGGGAGAGCAGGCGTCCTTGGGCCATACAGCATCTCCATGCACTTATCTGAAATTCTCACCAATGAATCTGCATAAGTATTTCTATCCTTTTTATTATTTATTTTCTATTTTATTCCAATAATCACAATTACCCTTTAATCCCCCTGACTGAGATCTACAAGGTGACCATAGCTTGCTTCATACCAACAATCTCTGTGGATTCGACCCTTACTCACGTAAGGTTTATTACTTGGACGACCCAGTACACTTGCTGGTTAGTTGAACGGAGTTGTGAATTCAACCAGTGCCATAATTAGAACATTGATCACAAATGATACAAGAATTTTGATCACAATTTCGTCCACCAAGTTTTTGGCGCCGTTGCCGGGGATTGTTCGAGTATGGACAACTGACGGTTCATCTTGTTGCTCAGATTAGGTACTTTTCTTTTCAAAAACTTTTTCAAAAATTATTTTCTTTTATTTTTCGTTTTTCTAAACTTTATTTTCGAAAAAATTAATAAAAATTCAAAAAAAATTAGAAAATCATAAAATCCAAAAATATTTTGTGTTTCTTGTTTGAGTCTTGAGTCAATTTTTAAGTTTGGTGTCAATTGCATGCTTTAAAAATTTTTTCTTGCATTTTTTCGAAAATCCCATGCATTCATAGTGTTCTTCATGATCTTCAAGTTGTTCTTGACAAATCTTCTTGTTTGATCTTGATGATTTCTTGTTTTGTGTTGTTTGTTGTTTTTCATGTGCATTTTTGCATTCATATTTTCCATGCATTAAAAATTTCTAAGTTTGGTGTCTTGCATGTTTTCTTTGCATCAAAAATTTTTCAAAATTATGTTCTTGATGTTCATCATGATCTTCAAAGTGTTCTTGGTGTTCATCTTGACATTCATAGCATTCTTGCATGCATTCATTGTTTTGATCTAAAAATTTCATGCATTGAGTATTTTTGTTGTTTTTCTCTCACATAATTAAAATTTAAAAATAAAAAAAATTACCTTTTCCTTATTTCCCTCCAAATTTTCGAAATTTTGGGATTGACTTGGTCAAAAATTTTCAAAATTAGTTGTTTCTTACAAGTCAAGTCAAAATTTCAATTTTAAAAATCTTATCTTTTCAAAATCTTTTTCAAAAATCATATCTTTTTCATTTTTTTTATTATTTTCGAAAATTTTAAAAATTATTTTTCAAAAATCTTTTTCTTATCTTTATATTATATTTTCGAAAATTAGCTAACAATTAATGTGATTGGTTCAAAAATTTGAAGTTTGTTACTTTCTTGTTAAGAAAGGTTCAATCTTTAAATTCTAGAATCTTATCTTGTAGTTTCTTGTTAGTTAAGTCTTTTTAAAAAAATTAAATCTTTTTCAAAATATCTTTTTATTAAAACTTTTATCTTATCTTTTTATCTTATCCTTTTCAAAATTTTATATTTTTCAAAATTTGATTTCAAAATATCTTATCTAACTTCCTATCTTCTTATCTTTTTCAATTTTGATTTCTAATCTTTTTCAATCAACTAACTAACTTGTTGTTTGTTTCTTATCTTTTTCAAAACTACCTAACTACTTTTCCCTCTTCTATTTTCGAAAATATCTCTCTCTTTTTCAAAAATTCTTTTTAATTAATTAATTGTTTCATGTTTTAATTTTAATTACATTTTATCTCTAATTTTCGAAAATTACTAACCCCTTTTCAAAATTATTTTCGAATTCTCTCTTCCCTTCTCTTCTTCTATTTAATTATTTAATTACTAACACTTCTCTTCACCTCTCTTCATCTAAAATCCGAACCTCCTTTTTCATTCTTCTACCCCTTTCTTCTTCTACTAACATAAAGGAATCTCTATACTGTGACATAGAGGATTCCTCTTTCTTTTCTTGTTTTCTTCTCTTTCATATGAGCAGGGACAGGGATAAAGGCACTCTTGTTGAAATTGATCCAGAACCTGAAAGGACTCTGAAGAGAAAATTAAGAGAAGCTAAATCACAACAATCCAGAAACAACCTTTCAGAAATTTTCGAACAAGAGAAGGAGATGGCCGAAAATAATAATAATAATGCAAGGAGAATGCTTGGTGACTTCACAAAACCAACGTCCAAGTTTGATGGAAGAAGCATCTCCATTCCTGCCATTGGAGCCAATAACTTTGAGCTTAAGCCTCAACTAGTTGCTTTAATGCAACAAAACTACAAGTTTTATGGACTTCCATCTGAAGATCCTTATCAATTTTTAACTGAGTTCTTGCAGATCTGTGAGACTGTAAAGACGAATGGAGTTGATCCTGAAGTCTACAGACTCATGCTTTTCCCTTTTGCTGTAAGAGACAGAGCTAGAATATGGTTGGATTCACAACCCAAGGATAGCCTGGACTCATGGGATAAGCTGGTCACTGCCTTCTTGGATAAATTCTTTCCTCCTCAAAAGCTGAGCAAGCTGAGAGTGGATGTTCAAACCTTCAAACAAAAAGATGGTGAATCCCTCTATGAAGCTTGGGAAAGATATAAGCAGCTGACCAAGAGATGTCCATCTGACATGTTTTCAGAATGGACCATATTAGATATATTCTATTATGGTCTCTCTGAATTTTCGAAAATGTCATTGGATCATTCTGCAGGTGGATCTATTCACCTGAAGAAAACGCCTGAAGAGGCTCAAGAACTCATTGACATGGTTGCAAACAACTAGTTTATGTACACCTCTGAGAGGAATTCCGTGAACAATGGGGTACCTCAGAAGAAAGGAGTTCTTGAAATTGATGCTCTGAATGCCATATTGGCTCAGAACAAAGTGTTGACTCAACAGGTCAACATGATCTCTCAAAATCTGAATGGACTGCAACATGCATCCAACAGTACCAGAGAGGCAGCTTCTGAAGAAGCTTATGATCCTGAGAACCCTGCCATGGCAGAGGTTAATTACCTGGGTGAACCTTATGGAAACACCTATAACTCATCATGGAGAAATCATCCAAATTTCTCATGGAAGGATCAACAAAAACCTCAACAAGGTTTTAACAATGGTGGACGCAATAGGCTGGGCAATAGCAAGCCATATCCATCATCTTCTCAGCAACAGACAGAGAATTCTGAACAAAATAATTCTAATTTAGCTAATTTAGTCTCTGATCTGTCAAAGGCCACTTTCAGTTTCATGAATGAAACCAGATCCTCCATTAGAAATTTGGAGGCACAAGTAGGCCAGCTGAGTAAGAAAGTTATTGAAACTCCTCCCAGTACTCTCCCAAGCAATACAGAAGAGAATCCAAAAAGAGAGTGCAAGGCCATTGACATAGTCAAAGTGGCCGAATGCACTAGGGAGGAAGAGGACGAAAATCCTAGTGAGGAAGACCTCCTGGGACGTCCCTCAAGCAAGAAGGAGTTTCCTATTAAGGATCCAGAGGAATCTGAGGCTCACCTAGAGACCATAGAGATTCCATTAAATCTCCTTCTGCCATTCATGAGCTCTGAAGAATATTCATCCTCTGAAGAGGATGAAGATGTAACTGGAGAGCAAGTTGCTCAATATTTAGGAGCTATCATGAAGCTGAATGCCAAGCTGTTTGGTAATGAGACTTGGGAAAGTGAACCTCCCTTGCTCATTAATGAACTAGATACTTGGATTCAGAAAACTCTACCTCAAAAGAAACAAGATCCTGGCAAGTTCTTAATACCGTGCACCATTGGCACCATGAGCTTTGAAAAAGCTCTATGTGATCTGGGGTCAGGGATAAATCTTATGCCACTCTCTGTAATGGAGAAGCTGGGAATCATTGAGGTACAACCTGCCTTGTTCTCATTACAATTGGCAGACAAGTCCATGAGACAAGCTTATGGAATGGTAGAGGACGTGCTGGTAAAGGTTGAAGGCCTTTACATCCCTACTGATTTCATAATCCTAGACACTAGGAAGGAAGATGATGAATGCATCATCTTAGGAAGACCTTTCCTAGCCACAGCAGAAGCTGTGATAGATGTCAACAGAGGTGAGTTAGTCCTTCAATTGAATGGGGACTACCTTGTGTTTAAGGCACATGGCCATCCCTCTGTGGCAAAAGAGAGTAAGCATGAAGAGCTTCTCTCAGTTCAGAGTCAAGAAGACGAGCCCACACAGTCAAACTCTAAGTTTGGTGTTGTGAGGCCACAACCAAACTCTAAGTTTGGTGTTCAAACCCCATATCCAAACTCTAAGTTTGGTGTTGGGACTATACACTAACATTGACCTGATCACCTTGTGGCTCCATGAGAGCCACTGTCAAGCTATTGACATTAAAGAAGCGCTTGTTGGGAGGCAACCCAAATTTATTTATCTAATTTTATTTTATTTTGTTTCTTTATTATTTTTGTGTTTAATTAGGTACATGATCATGAGGAGTCACGAAAAAATCAAAAAAATTAAAAACAGAGTCAAAAACAGAAGAAAAAAATTTTTCACCCTGGAGGTAGCGCAGACTGGCGTTCAACGCCAGTAAGGTGCATCTGGCCGGCGTTCAACGCCAGAACAGAGCACCATTCTGGCGCTGAACGCCCAAAACAAGCAACAACCTGGCGTTAAACGCCAGGATGGTGCACGGAGAGGACAAGCTGGCGCTGAACGCCAGGAACAAGCATGAAACTGGCGTTCAACGCCAGAAACATGCATTACATGGGCGTTGAACGCCCAGAACGTGCACAAATGGGCGTTTGAACGCCAGAATGATACATGAAGGCATTTTACATGCCTATTTGGTGCAGGGATGGAATTCCTTGACACCTCAGGATCTGTGGACCTCACAGGATCCCCACCTACCTCGCCCTCTCTCACTCCATTCATGGTCATCCCTTCTGTTTTTCATTTACCACTCACTCTTTCCCAAAAACCCCACTCACCTTCACAATTCAACTTCTCCTTCCCACTCAATCCCACCCATATAGCCGAATCCATCTCCCCTCACTCTCCTCCATATTCTTCTTCTTCTTCTTCTTCTCTTCTTTCTTCTCTTGCTCGAGGGCGAGCAATATTTTAAGTTTGGTGTGGTAAAAGCATAGCTTTTTTGCTTTTCCATTACCATTAATGGCACCTAAGGCCAGAAAAACCTCAAAGGGAAGACAAAAGCTTCCACCTCTGAGTCTTGGGAGATGGAAAATATAAGCCGTCATAGCTCAGTGGTAGAACATGTGGCTGCAAATCAAGAGATCCCTGAGATACCTCAGGGGATAAGTTGTCCTCCACACAAATATTGGAAGCAACTAAGGGGAGGAACACCAAAATTACTAGGAATCATTCCACAGAAGCAAGGAAGAGACATAGAGGAGCTCAAAGAGCACCATTGGTTCTTCAAAGAAGGCGCCACCTTCACCCAGGTGGATTCATTCCTTGTTCTTTATTTCTTTCTGTTTTTCGGTTTTTAATATTATGTTTATCTATGTTTTGTGTCTCTACTTCATGATCATTAGTATGTAACCATGCCTTAAAGCTATGAATAAAATCCATTAATCCTTCACCTCTCTTAAAAGAAAAATGTTTTAAATCAAAAGAACAAGAAGTACATAAATTTCGAAAATAGCTCTTGAATTTAATTTAATTATATTGATGTGGTGACAATATTTTTGTTTTCTGAATGAATGCTTGAACAGTGCATATGTCTTTGGATCTTGTTGTTTATGAATGTTAAAATTGTTGGCTCTTGAAAGAATGATGAACAAAGAGAAATGTTATTGATGATCTGAAAAATCATGAATTTGATTCTTGAAGCAAGAAAAAGCAGTGAAAAAAAATGGCTAAAAAGAGTATATAGAAAAAGAAGGAGCAATAGAAAAAGCCCAGAGCCCTTAAAACCAAAAGGCAAGGGTAAAAAGGATCCAAGGCTTTGAGCATCAATGGATAGGAGGGCCCAAGGAAATAAAATCCAGGCCTAAGCGGCTAAATAAAGCTGTCCCTAACCATGTGCTTGTGTCATGAAGGTCCAAGTGAAAAGCTTGAGACTGAGTGGTTAAAGTCGTGATCCAAAGCAAAAGAGTGTGCTTAAGAGCTCTGGACACCACTAACTGGGGACTCTAGCAAAGCTGAGTCACAATCTGAAAAGATTCACCCAGTTATGTGTCTGTGACATTTGTGTATCCGGTGGTAATACTGGAAAACAAAGTGCTTAGGGCCACGGCCAAGACTCATAAGTAGCTGTGTTCAAGAATCAACATGCTTAACTAGGAAAGTCAATAACACTATCCGAAATTCTAAGTTCCTAGAGAAGCCAATCATTCTAAACTTCAAAGGAAAAAGTGAGATGCCAAAACTGTTCAGAAGCAAAAAGCTACAAGTCCCGCTCATTTAATTATAATTAATATTCATTGATATTTCTGAATTTATAGTATATTCTCTTCTTTTTATCCTATTTGATTTTCAGTTGCTTGGGGACAAGCAACAATTTAAGTTTGGTGTTGTGATGAGCGGATAATTTATACGCTTTTTGGCATTGTTTTTACATAGTTTTTAGTAAGTTCAAGCTACTTTTAGGGATGTTTTCCTTAGTTTTTATGTTAAATTCACATTTCTGGACTTTACTATGAGTTTGTGTGTTTTTCTGTGATTTCAGGTAAATTCTGACTGAAATTGAGGGATTTGAGCAAAACTCTGAAAAAGGCTGACAAAAGGACTGCTGATGCTGTTGGATTCTGACTTCTCTGCACTCGAAATGGATTTTCTGGAGCTACAGAACTCTAAATGGCGCGCTCTCAACGGCGTTGGAAAGTAGACATCCAGGGCTTTCCAGCAATATATAATAGTCCATACTTTATTCGAAGAATGACGACGTAATTTGGCGTTGAACGCCAAGTACACGCTCCTTTCTGGAGTTAAACGCCAGAAAAACGTCATGATCCGGAGTTGAACGCCCAAAACACGTCATAACTCAAAGTTCAACTCCAAGAGAAGCCTCAGCTCGTGGATTGATCAAGCTCAGCCCAAGCATACACCAAGTGGGTCCCGGAAGTGGATTTATGCATCATTTACTTACTCATGTAAACCCTAGGAGCTAGTTTATTATATATAGAACATTTATCTATTGTATTAGACATCTTTTGACCACTTTAAGTCATTATTCATTCGGTCACTTGATCATGGAGAGGGCTGGCCATTCGGCCATGCCTGAACCTCTTTCACTTATGTATTTTCAACGGTGGAGTTTCTGCACACCATAGATTAAGGGTGTGGAGCTCTGCTGTACCTCAAGTATTAATGAAGTTCTATTTTCTTTTATTCAAATCTCTCTTATTCTTATTCCAAGATATTCATTCGCACCCAAGAACATGATGAATATGATGAGTAAATAACCCTCATTATTATTCTCACTTATGAACGCGCGTGATTGACAACCACTTCCGTTCTACATGCAACAGAGCTTGAATGTGTATCTCTTAGATTCCCCAACAGAATCTTCGTGGTATAAGCTAGATAGATGGCGGCATTTATGAGGATCCGGAAAGTCTAACCTTGTCTGTGGTATTCCGAGTAGGATCCTGGGAATCCAGAAAGTCTAACCTTGTCTGTGGTATTCCGAGTAGGATTCCGGTAATGAATGACTGTGACGTGCTTCAAACTTGCAAGTGCTGGGCGTTAGTGACAGACGCAAAAGAATCAAGGGATTCTATTCCAGTAGGAGCGGGAACCAACCAGTGATTGGCCGTACTGTGACAGAGTGCGTGAGCATTAGCTTTCACTGCGAGGATGGGATGTAGCCATCAACCATGGGTGATGCCTCCAGACGATTAGCCATGCGACTGACAACCGCAGAGGACCATTTTCCCGAGAGGATTGAAAGTAGCCACCGCTGATGGTGAACCCCTATACACAGCTTGCCATGGAAAGGAGTAAGAAGGATTGAGTAGAAGCAGTGGGAGAGCAGGCGTCCTTGGGCCATACAGCATCTCCATGCACTTATCTGAAATTCTCACCAATGAATCTGCATAAGTATTTCTATCCTTTTTATTATTTATTTTCTATTTTATTCCAATAATCACAATTACCCTTTAATCCCCCTGACTGAGATCTACAAGGTGACCATAGCTTGCTTCATACCAACAATCTCTGTGGATTCGACCCTTACTCACGTAAGGTTTATTACTTGGACGACCCAGTACACTTGCTGGTTAGTTGAACGGAGTTGTGAATTCAACCAGTGCCATAATTAGAACATTGATCACAAATGATACAAGAATTTTGATCACAATTTCGTCCACCATGCTCCTTCTATCCATCCGATCTCCCGCATAATCTGTATCACAAAACCCTACTGCACAAAAATCATTAGATTTAGGATACCATAAGCCATAATCACATGTTTCCTTAATGTATCTAATGATTCTTTTGATGGCCGAAAGATGGGATTCTTTTGAGTGAGATTGAAACCTTGAACATACACCCACACTTTGAACAATATCCGGCCTAGAGGAAGTAAGATACATGAGTGAGCCAATCATTCCTCTATACCGTGTTTCATCCACATCTTTGCCATTTTCATCCTTTTCAAGTTTAGTATTTGGATGCATTGGTGTTCTCATAGGTTTGGAATTTTCTAGGCCGAATTTCTTGATTAATTCCTTAGCATATTTTCCTTGGTGAATAAAAATGCCACTAGGAGTTTGTTTAATTTGGAGACCAAGAAAGAATGTTAGTTCTCCCATTAAACTCATTTCAAACTCACTAGTCATGAGTTTTCCAAACTCTTCACACAAGGATTCATTGGCCGATCCAAACACTATATCATCCACATAAACCTGAATAAGAAGAATATCATCATTAGATTCTTTGATAAATAAAGTAGTATCGGGGGTAACCCTTTGAAACCTATTTTCCAACAAGAAGACACTAAGCCTTTCATCCGAAGCTCTTGGAGCTTGCCTAAGCCCATAAAGAGCTTTTGAAAGTTTGAAAACATGATTTAGAAATTCTTTATTTTCAAAACTGAGGGGTTGTGCCACAAATACTTCTCTATCTATAAAGCCATTAAGGAAAGCACATTTGACATCTATTTGGAATATTTTAAACCCCTTGTGGGCAGCATAGGCAAGAAGCAACCTAATTACTTCCATTCTTGCTACCGGGACAAAAGACTCATCAAAATCTATACCCTCCTCTTGATCGTAACCTTGGGTCACTAATCTAGCCTTGTTACGTACAACACTACCATCATCATCCAATTTATTTTTAAAAATCTACTTAGTATCCGTTACCTTCTTACCATTTGGATTGGGTACAAGTGTCCAAACCTCATTCTTTTCAAATTGAGCAAGCTTCTCTTCCATGGCTTTAACCCAAGAGGGGTCTTCTAGGGCTTGCTTCACATTGTGAGGTTCCAATTGGGACAAGAAAGCAACATTACTTTGAGCAACTTGCGTTTTGCTTGAGGATCTAGTGGTTACGCCTTGGGAAGGATTACCAATGATAAAATCATGGGGGTAGCCATTCAAAAACTTCCATTCTCTCGGCCTTTGAGGTAAGGATATGCTTTGATGAGCTTCAACAGATTATTCTGTTCCAGATTCTCTTACTGGCTCAGGAGACAAAACTGAAATGTCTCTTCCATCCTGACTTGACATTTCTGGGCAGACAGGTTCTTCACTTGGGACAGATTTGAGATTTTTTTCACTGGCTTCCTGATTGAAAAAATCTTCACAACCTGCATCATCTTCAACCACAACACTGGGAATTGAATTAGTATCACAAAAGGACACGTGTATGGATTTTTCTATGGTCCTATGTTCCTTGAGGTAAATTCTATATGCTTTGCTAGTGGTGGAATATCCAACAAACATTCCTTCATAGGATTTTGGATCAAATTTTTCCAGATTTTCTTTATTGTTAAGTACAAAGCATTTGCATCCAAAAATATGGAAGTACTTTAGATTAAGAGGGGTTCCTTTCCAAAGCTTATATGGGGTTTTCTTCAAATCTTTCTGAATGATGGTTCTATTCTAAATATAACATGCTGTATTTACAGCTTCAGCCCACAAAAATGTTGGTACATCATTTTCACAAAGCATTGTCCTAGTCATTTCTTGAAGGCTTCTATTCCTTCTTTCAACTATCCCATTTTGTTGAGGAGTTCTAGGACAAGAAAAGTTATGTGCAATACCAAAATCATCACAGAATTTTTCAAAATCATGATTTACAAATTCTTTTCCGTGATCACTTCTCAAATGGGCTATTTTCAAATCCTTTTCAATTTGAATCTTTTTGCAAAGAGTGGAAAAGGCATGAAAAGCATCATTCTTATGAGCTAGGAAGAGAACCCAACTGAATCTAGAGTAATCGTCCACTATTACTAAACCATAGTGTTTACCTCCTAAACTTTGAGTTCTTGTTGGAGCAAAAAGATCAATATGCAACATTTCTAATGGCCTTTTGGTGGAAATTCCATCTTTATGTTTAAAAGAGGAATTTACTTGTTTGCCTAGTTGATAAGCATCACAAGTAATATCCTTATTAAATTTAATATTAGAAATTCCTCTCACCAAGTTTTTTTTTAACAAGTTTAGAAATTTGGTACATGCTTGCATGACCTAACTTCTTATGCCATAGCCATTTTTCAGATTAAAGGGAGGTAAAACATGTCACCTTTTGATCTTTTAAATCCTAAAGATTCAATCCATACACATTATTACATCTTTTGGCTTCAAACAAAATTTCATCAGATTTTTCACAAATAACTAAGCAATCCAATTTTCTAAAAATAACTTCATAACTAAGATCATATAATTGGCTAATGCTTAGTAAATTGTGTTTCAAACCATCAACAAGTAGAACATCATTTATGAAAGAAGAGAAACTTTTACAAACTTTTCCAATGGCCACTATTTTTCCTTTTCCATTATCACCGAAAGTGACAAACCCTCCATCATATTCATCAAGCTTAATGAAGAAGGTTGCCTTTCTGGTCATATGCCTAGAACATCCACTATCCATGTACCACATATTATCCTTTCGCTTGGATGCTAGGCACACCTACAAAATAAGCTCAAGTGACCTTAGGTATTCAAATATTTTTGGATTCTTTGACGTTAAACCATCTTCTTTGTTCCAAGCCATTATAGTCACAAACAATTTTACAAACTTTGTTTCCAATCATTCTTTCATCAAAGAAACATTGAATAGAAAAGTGTCCATTCCGGTTGCATAGTCTACAAAATCTATGAGTTGTTGTTTTTACAAATCTTGTTGGGTTTTGAAACCTTACATCATTAGAAGATGATGCCATGTTTGAAAAGGAAGGTTTTTTAAAAAAAAATTTTGGTTTTATGAAATCCCAACCTAGCTTTGTCATAGAGAGGTTTTTGACTAGCTAATAGTTGATTTAAATTTTCTGAACTTTGAGCAAAAGTGGCTAAGTCCTCTTTGAATCTTTTTTACCTCTTTGAGCAGCTTCTCATTTTCTTCAAAACAATTTAGATATGCAACTACATAATACTATTTTCACAACCTTTTATTTCAGCTTTCAACCACTTGTTTTCTTCAACAAGATCAACAGCGGTTTCAACTTCTCTCAATTTTTTCGTTTAGAAAATCGATTTCAGCTTTAAGAATTTCGATTTGAGACTCAAGATCTTGATTTTCACTTAGGAAGCATCTGATTTTTTCAGAAAGATGATCAATCATGAGATGGAGATCTTCAGTGTCAGGGTTATGAAATACTACCTGCTCTACGTGATCAGCCATAAGGCAAGTTTGAGACTTGGTTTCTGATTCTTCATCTTCATCAGAATCGTTCTCCAAGTCTTCCCATGAGGCCATCAATCCTTTCTCCTTTCCCTTCTTTGGCTTCTCCTCCTTCTTCAATTTAGGGCAATCAGATTTAAAGTGCTCAGCCTCTTTGCAGTTGTAACAGATCACTTTACTGGAATCTTTCCTTGGTTTTTTTGAACCGCTTCCTTTGCTCTTTTCCTTTAGCTTGACCATTTTTCTGAATTTTTTTGCAAACAAAACAAATTCATTTTCAGAAGAATAATCACTAGATTCATCATCCAGAGAGTCAGTAACAGATTTGAGAGCTATTCCTTTTCTTTTAGTATCCTTTTTCAAATATGTATTTTCAAAGGCAAGTAAATTTTCTCTCAAATCATCATAAGTCATAGAATCAAGACCACTACTCTCAAATATCACTATAGCCTTAGTTTTCCACTCTTTTGTGAGACTTCTCAAACTTCTCCTCACAAGCACAAATTCAGGATATGTAATCCCATAGCATCCAAGCCATTGATGATGATGTTGAATTGTTCAAACAGTTCATCTATTGATTCTTCTTCCTTCATTGAGAGCATTTCATATTCTCTGTTCAGCATGTCTATTCTGGTCTTCTTTACAAGGGTTGTTCCTTCATGAGTGATTTGAAATTTATCCCAGATTTCCTTTCCTGTTGTGCATCTTGATAACCATCGGTATTCCTTGAAGCTGATCGCACAGTTAAGCAAGTTGATAGCTTTGGCGTTGAGCTCCACCTTTTTTCTGTCTTCTTTAGTCCAATTGGCTTCGCCTTTGAGAGAGACCACACCATCAGCTCCTGTAGTGGTTGGAAATTGTGGACCTTTAAGGATTATCTTCCAAAGTCTGTAATCCACTAACTGAACAAAAATCTTCATTCTTTCCTTCCAATAGGTGTAATTCTTTCCATTGAAGAGAGGAGGTCTGTTGCTTGACTGCCCTTCTATCAGAGTATAGGCCACCAGATTTGAACCACTGTTATCCGCCATCATGATCTTTTCTCCAAGCTGCAAAACTTGATCTTTTTGAGACCAAGCTCTGATACCAATTGATGGTAATCAGTGGCTAAGAAAACGGGGGGTTGAATTTTAGCCCTTTTTTACTTAGTAACACTTGCTGCCTTTTAGAATGCTTTGAGGAGATATTTTTGCTTTTTGTCTCGTACCTAGCCAAGAGACATTTTCTTTTTGTCTCGTAATCAGGCAAGAGATATTTTTCAGTTTTGTCTCCTATCCAGCAGAAACAGAAATAGAGTAGAGGAGAGAGAGAATCACATTAAGAAATATCCTTATTCAGCCGCTAAGTGCAATGTAGCCTACATGTAGTCTCTATCACAACAATGATGGAATTTCACTATAATCTTGCAGATTACAGACACCAATTCTCTCTAAGAACTACCCTTCCTATCCAGGACAAGTCCAGAATCTATCCCCAATCTTGAACTTGACTTGGTCACCTACCAAGCTTTCAACTGCTAAGTGCTAACCCAACTTGCAAGGGGATTCCCACAGAATCATGATACATAAGACCGATGTACAAAGGACCTCTAAGACATCTATGGCTTTTTCTTTAATTTTGTATACTCTGCCTTTTTCCGCTCACTGGCTTTTTCTTACAAACCTCACACTGTTGCCTTTTTCACCATGAGACTCAAGACAGACAAAACTTAAAGAAAATACAAAATGAAACACATTGAAGGAGAAAAAACTTCTGTTAGCTTGGGTAGCTGTGAGAACTCTGGGCTTTCTCTCCTTGCCTCAAGCCTTGGCTGTTCACCCTTATTATAGAAGGAAAAGCCTCCAAGGTTGAAAGGGTCCAGCCGAGCCAACTTCTTCTTCTTCAATAAAAAAACCGATTCGGACAAAGAGAGAAGAGAGGGAACCGAAAGCTAAAACCAACATGCAATTACCTCTCTCATCCCTTCTCACCAAGCTTCATCAATCCGCGCCTTCCATCTTGACTTACTCCTCAAGAAGGATTCCTGACCCTTGATGATTCATTGATGCTTAACAGCTTCATCTGCTCTACTTCTGCTTCTTCCTTCACGTAGCTACAGTAGCTACCTTCTGTGATGATTGTCAAAAGTAGAAACGAGCCATACCCAAGGGATCTTCTTCTCTGACCAAATTGGATCTTCCACTATTTTTAGGCATGGTGATCCTGAGTCTTCTTCACCACATCTTATCATAAGTGGCAAAGATCTCAGCCACGCCATACTATAGATCTTCCTTTTGCAAGAGCCATCATCACCTTGGCCTCTTGCTTGTCCATAGTTTCTCTGCTTCTACCTTTGATGGCTTACTTCTTCAACCTTCTTCCTGACATAAAAGTGACTGAAAGTAGAGAGAGAAGAGAGAGAAAATTGAAAAGCTTTCAATGGAATTGAAGAAAGAAATTAAAATTTGTTAAGTTTCCACTTTCCAAAACCCCATGCCTTGTAACGTATAAAGTCAATTAATGCCATCAAATCACTTGCACTTTCTCTTTCATGTTACCAAGGCAATTAAAGCTAATTAAATGAATTTGAAATCCATCAAAGAGAGGAGTGGCATCCGAGGAAAGCATGCAACATAGCTTTCTTTCTTTTTTCATTTTTCGGACCAAACCTTCATTGGTCTTGTAATAAGGATTAATTGGGCTTGCTCAATAAATTTTGGCCCAACTAACACAAAGCAATTCAGCCTTAAATCTTTAAACACTTTTGTACCAAAGGCTAAATATTACATTGGGCTTGATGTGATTTTTGGCCCAAAGAAATTTGCACAATAACAAAATTATTAATCAACTAATGTGAATTAACAATTTAATAATTTTGTAATTAATTATTTTTAATAATGTTTGATCATCATCAAAATAATTTTAGAGTTTTCCAAACTCATCAATATCTATTATCTCTATTTTCCGATCTATATTTATTATCTCTATTTTCTGATCTATATCTATTATCTCTATTTTTCGATCTATATCTGTTATGCCTATTTTTTTTATCTATATTTGTTACCTCTTTTTTTTATCTATATCTATTATATCTGTTTTTCAATCTATATCTATTATTTCTGTTTTTTGATCTATATATTATCTCTGTTTTTCGATCTATAGCTATTATCTCTATTTTCATATCTATATCAATCATTACCAGATCTATTCGGATCTATATTAACCATTATCAGATTTACATCAATCATTGTCAGATATGTATCAACTATCTTTTGAACTATGATTATCAACAGTCGACAAATTCAATCAAATATCAAACGAGCACAAACACTTATCCATTCGCAATAACTGTTCATTTCAAAGTCGCATCGTTTACACATGCACAATCATACTCAATTTTCAAGCAAATCACCAAACAAAGGTGAACTAACGCGATATTCACCAAGCAATGTTGCCTTTATGAATCCTTTCAGGATTCCAAACAAAATTCACATGCCACATTTAATGAAACTATTCAGTTTCATGAAAAACCTTAACCCTTACATCTATTAAATCAACGCTTCAAAATTGCATTGGAAAATCTAAAGGCATAATCAATGACAAGACTACTACACTTTCTAATACACGTTAACTTCAAATCACGTTTAAAATTCAAATTATTTAATTCCTTATTTTAATAAAGTAAGTTGATCTGGGGGCTCCATACTTATAACTCAGACCGCCGAGTTATAATTAAGAAAGCTCAACCTGCTTTATCAAAATATAGCCAGACTAAATTTGGGTACTGTGATATGGCCGTTATAACTCGTCTTTAATGCTATAACTCGGCAGTATACGTTATAGATCAATTATCAATAACGAGCACTAAAAGAAATATTGTAACATCCTGATATGCTATTACTCTCCATTAATGTGAATTATTGAGAGTATAACTGCCGATGCTTCATCCCAAAATATAAAAGGGAGGTAAAGCATTTATTTGACACATTACATTCTGCAAAGCGTATTACTCACTTACTGACTTGAGTGTCAGAGTACCTTTTGCAGGTACTCACCCCATTGTTCTCTCATTGCCGACGTATACCTCATCCTAACGAAAAGCTTACAAGTATTTATCGGCAGACGAGCTATATACCGGTTAACCTCTATAAGAACAACTATTATTATTATTATTTTATCTTTATATTTCCATTTTTCAAAACAATTGAGAGTATATTATGGACATCCTAGTTAAATGGGGAAGGAAGAAACCTGGATACATGTGTATATAGAAAAATTAAAAAAGGTATCTTTCATTATTTCCTTTTGGTGGTTTAATTCTCCGACGACCTATACACAGCCTAATCTGTCTCGGACTATACTTGTTATCAAGTTACATTATTATCGGTAAATTCAATGCTTAATTTCCTTCAAAGGACAAAAAGTCCTACCTCAGAATTATTGGATATATATTGCTTAATTCAATGCTTAACGTAACATTATTGACTCCATTGAAAGTTTGAAACGCATGCCAAGACCAAAAAAAGAAGAACACACCCCCACACATGCATTTCATATATCATGTATGTATATAGAAAAAAAATATATCTAAGTGAAAATAAAATAAAATTGTGATTTTCGTATTACTATAAGAAGCATTCCAAAATCCTTTTTTTTCCCTTTTGCAAAGTGATTGGTTTGTCAAATATTAACCCAATTAATAATAGAATTTAATTTTAATATACTGTCAGTGTAATGTAATTTTACACGTGCATCTAATTATGTGATGTTAGTCATATCAGTAAAAATAACTATTTTTCACACTGATAGCGTGAATAGTCATCCAAAAAAACGGATATAATTGTACGACTGCATAAAACGTTTTACACTATCAATACATTAAAACGAAATTCTTAATAATAATTCGATGTAATCATATAAAAGCCTATAGAAAATGTAGAAATTACTACTGAGTTTTATACAAATCTGTTTATTCTCAGTTTCTCACAATTTAAAGTCAAGACTCTAGACATCTAACTCAAAAACTTAATCACTTGCTTGGAACTTTTATCAAATTAAACCACGTATGGTACTTGATGAAGATAAATGCATCGATCAGATTGAGTAATATGGAAAGCGACTATTACTTTCGTATGTTGTTTTTTGTCGTCTTAATTTTTTTTCACAAATAAGTAAGAAATGCAATTATTAATATATTTTTGGATGGAATTATCGGACGAGTGCATCTTAAAAGGCTTTTATTTTTTTGTCGGTCATTTAAAAAGGACTATATTTTAACTAATTTGAACTGAACTAATGGTTAATTTACTGATTCACTTAAATAAATATTTGAGATTTAAATTTTAATTTGTGCGTGTAGCAATTCATTCGACAACAAATTCTTAAATGAATATCTAATTCGCAATAGAATAATCCTTAATCTTAACTTGTTAGGTTGAAAAATATTATGACAAAAAAAAGACTAAATTCTTCTCTTTTTTGTATGAAATATGTTTGGACAATTGTTCTGAAAACTAAATCGGATCGGCCAGTTCAACCGGGTTAACCAAAAATCGATCGCTAGAATGATTCAGTTGACTCCAAACACCGTTTGATAAAAAATTGGTCAAAAAATTGGTTGAATCGACGGTTAACCATTGAACCGACAGAACCGACCAATTTTTTAGAGGTTTTTTGGTTTGATGACTCCCTCCAAAATAGCGCCGTTTTGACCCCTTAAAAAAAACCTAAATAGCTACCCGATGCCTAGTCCCCCCAACCCCAGTCCCACTCATCTCCTTTCTTTGAAAACTCAAAAAAAAGACAAAGAAAAGAAACCTAGCAGCATAGCCGGCCAGCTCTGGAGCCCGCACCGCAGCCACCGCAACCCCTGCAGCTCCACATGCCCTACAACCACTGCAGCCCCACAGGCCCTACAACCACTGCATCTCCTCTCCTCTGTTCGAGCTCTCTCTCTCTCTCTCTCTCTCTCTCTCTCTCTCTCTCTCTCTCTTTCTCTCTCTCTCTGTGTATTTGCCAGTATCTCTGTCTCTTCTGTCGCCGCCGTCACTCCCCTGTTGCCACCGTCACTCCCCTTCCTCTTCGCAGTTGGTAAGCACTCCCCTTCCACTTCCCTGCTGTGTCTCCTTTCTCCCCTGTTTGAGCTCCCTCTGATAATAGTTAATTTTGTTCATAATTTTCTATGATAATAGTTAATTAAATAATTAGTTTGTTGAATTAATTTTATTCATAATTTTCTGTGGAGTTTGTTGATTTGACTGTGGAATTTGCTGATTTTAGTTTTACTGTGAAGTTTTCTTGTGTTAATTTTGTTTATAATTTTGCTGTGAAGTTTCCTGATTTTACTGTGGATTTTGCTGATTATAGTTTTATCGCGGAGTTTGTTGATTTTTCGCTGATTTTAGTTTTTCTTTTTTGTACATTGAAGATGGAACAATCACAAAGTGTTAATTATATGAATTAATTATTCTGTATTCTTGATTTGAATTCTGAATTATATGAATTAATCATTTTGAATGTTGGATTTTGGATTTTGAATTTTATTGTGTGTAATTTGTAATTTAAATTTTAGAATTTTGGATTCGGATAAGCTTCTTAAGCCATGGCAAATTTCTCACCCAATTCAATCAATCATGGCATTCACGAATATATTCCTGTAGTAATTTGCGTATTTTTTATTTTCATTGGTACCATTTATATCTAAATAACAAAGAGACCTTGTTTTAATTAATATGAATGTATTATCTAGTATTTATGAGAATCAGCTATTGCCTATTAGTCGTGTTGATTCAACATATTAGTTAACATATCCAGTATTAGTGCTTCTAGTTTCATGGTAGAAGAAAATTATATTATGCTCTCTCTAATTTTTGGTTCAGTGTTATGAGTTCTTATAATTGTGCGATTGGAATTTTGTCTGTGTTTAACACTTTAACTAATGTACAGTAGTCTACCAAACCTTATTAATAAAATTTTTAAAAAAATGATTAAAGTCTAATTTTGAGGTATAACACCTTTTAGTCTCATGTTAAGGTATAACTCTAAAATTATTTTCATACTTAAATTTTTTGACTTAGAAATTATTGAATTTAAATATTTAAAATTATATATTAAATTTTTAATAATTTTATTTAATATTTAATTAAACCGATTGAATTCCGGTTGAACTCCGGTCGAACCACTGAACCAATAAACCAATCACTTCATTGGTTCATTAACCGGCTCGATTCTTGCAACCTTGGTTTGGACCTCTTTTCATTTTTGTTATAGATCTTTACTAGAAATATTTGGGTCATAATACTTTGCTAATTCTGAACTGAATTTGTTTTGTGGAACAAATCCCTTTCAATTTTAAGAATAACTATATATATTATTATTGTAATCAATTTGTATTTTGTATGTAACAAACTAACAACCAAATATAGTTATTCCAATTCACTTTTTTTCAAGGTTCTGAGAATTGGACCGGTCATCAAACCGTTCTAGTCATTGGTTTATTGGTTTATTGGTCTAACTGGTCTAACTGGTAATTCAACCGAAAAAATCATTTGAAAATAGAATAATAAATAAATTATAAATAAACATCTAAAAATATAATTATAGTCTCATAAATTTTAAAATATCTTCAAAATTTAAAACACTACATAAAATATTATTGACCAAATCCATATGATTTTATCAAAATACAAACTCAAAATTATAACCTTGATTCAGATGGCTTCCCCGAGTAATTAATGAATATTGTGTATGCCAAACACTTTGGATACAAACAATTAACAAAAACTATATATTTCAATTGTACAACTCAAAAATGAAGACCATGTTTCTATCATCAACTACCTTTAGAGATCTTCTTTCCCTAATGATAATTTCACTGGAAACTTGTTTTTGACCCACTCCATGTCCTTCACATCTTTGTAGCCTTACAAATTCACATCAAACACAAAGTTATTCATCTTTTCATCCATGGAAAGCCACGTACACAACATCATGATAATATAACCCTATAATATACAAATAAGTATAGGCTCCACTATATATTTGAGTGTATCCAACATGTATGGAATGTTAAAAAAGTAGCATTCAGCAATAAACATTTAAAGGTGAGACTAAATTAATCACCAACAACATTATATCTGAACTCAACAATCAGCATTTAGCAACAAACATTACAGAACATTAACCAATAATCATACTAAAAGAGTGACACTAAATTATAAAACAGCAATTACAAAACACTGACAAAAGAAGAACATTAGCATTAGCAATTACAGAAATTATAAAACAGCAACCAATAACCAACAATCAGAAATTACAAAATAGCAATTACAAAGTTAAAAACATAACTGAAATTACAAAGAGCTTCTTGGAAAGTGAATTATTACACATAGATGCATTATTATCAACTGCTTCTTGATTAATACTTCCATTATGGCAAAGCTCCGATCACTCTGATTCTCACAATAGCAATAGCAATAGCAACAAGCAATAGCATCAGATTCCGCAATCAATCATTCAAAAACTAAATCAAATCAATCGCATAGTAAATTAATTGCAAGAACCCTCCGTATGGAAAATCAAATTCGAGCAAATACCACACAAATTAAAACAACTAACAAATCAGTGCACTTAGCAGCTTGCAGAATAATGCACAAAAATTGAAGTAGTATATGAAATGAGAGAGTACGAAACTCACAGGAGACGCAGTAGACAAGCCAGCCAAGCACCAAAATATCTTAAATTCTCAGAGGATGAGGAAGAAAGAAACAGATCTGGCAGGGCACAGAAACCCTAGTGCCTCGGGTTCCCAAATCGAATCAGGAATGGGGGAAACCTTAGAATCGGGAACAGGGGCGACAAGACGACACACAGAGGACGAAGACGATGGAAGATGGACGTCGAGTGAGGAAGAAGAGAGCGAAGTGCGAACACGGGGTTGAGAAGAACCACGGTTAGGAACAAAAGGGAGAGGGAGCACAAGTTGTGGGTTTGGGACAGGGAAAAGGAGGAAGTCTCGGAGGCATCGACAACCACGACGGTGGCGGTGGAACTGGGCAGAAGAAGCTAGGGAAAGCTTGGGTGTGTTTCTTCAAAGAATGGGTTTGAAGGAGGGGGTGGGTTTGGGGAAGGAGGGAGTGTGTCAGCGTGTCACGCGTTGGGGGTGGGGAGGGGAGGGTTCCTTTTTTTTTTTAAATTAAAGAACCGGTCAATTACTGGTCCAGTCCAACTGATTGGTTTCCAGCCGGTCCAGCAATTTTTAGACGATTTTTAGATTTGCGATTTTAGACACCAGACCAGAATATTTTATTGTCGGTTTCCGGTTGAACCGATTTTACTAGCCGGTCTGATCCGGTTTTTAGAACCATATTTTTTTTTGTAAAATTTAGTTAAACCAAATTGAAGCACTACTATTAAACACTTATCCGTTGCAATTCAATGGGATCCGTCTGTTACATGTAAACTAATCTAGGGAGTTTTGTGGTGGCCAAGAATGTAGTGACTAAGAGTGACCAAGTTTTTGACTGACTTATTTAAGGAGGACAACTGATAACACTGTCTGAAATTACTGTGACTAATAATATTCATGAATGATTCGATTAGGTGGGGAGTGAGGTAAGTTTCTCACTATAGGGTACATCCATAATTACATTCTCAAAAAAAATCCTCCATGTGTATGGACTTTATATGTAATTGGATAAAGACAAACATCGAACAATTGTTACTCTTTTTTAAAAAAAAAAATTGATCTAATGTAAAGTGTTATCTAATTCATTTTAACAAAATGTTTTCTCAAATTGTTAAAGTTATCTTTTTCAGAAAAGTTTATTATTTAATTAGGCAAAATGTATTCCGAAAATAGAAATTCCATTAAAGTACTGAGAGTCGTTTTAATGGTTGCGTACGTAATTACTATTTACTATTAATTAAAAAATATTAGTTAGGTATTTGTATTTTATATATTTTAAATTATGAAAAAGATAATTATGAAATATGCGTAAACAATCTATTATATTTATATTTATTTATATCTATTACTAATTTTACAACCAAAATGTGATACATGTCACTCTCTCATTGCAATTGAAATAAAATCTTTTCCTCCAAAATTAAAGAGTTCTCCCCGCCTCCTTCTTCCTTTCTTTATCTCTCTCATTCTTTCAGACACTCTATCTTTTTTATATATCATTATCAATGACTAATTACAAATTTGACCATCAAAATGTATAATATGACGTTCTCTAATTGTATTGAAATTAAATTAAAATTAAAATATTAAAATAGAAATTGAAATATAACTATATTATATATTCCTAACTAATTTAATAAAAAAATGTGTCACATGACACTCTCTTATTAAAATTATAAAGAAATATTTTTTTTTCAAAATTAATAAACTCTCTTTCTACATTCTCTTATCTACCTCTCTCTTCTTTTTCTATTTCGTTCTCTCTATCATTTTCACTCTATATATAATTTATATTAATAATTTGACAAACCAATTGTTTAAAAAACAAACCTGACCCGAAGAATTCTACCCATTCTCAATAATTGAATCTTGATTAAAATTTTAATCAAAACATTAGTATTCTCTCCATATTATATATAATAAATATTTGAAGGAAGAGAAGTAAAAATATAAATTAGAAAGATAAGCAGTAAACATTTAAAACTAAATAAAAAACATATGCATATAATAATAATATTTTTAATTTGAATTATATTATGTTGTTAATTTTATTTTTTGTAGAACATAAAGGTAGAGAAAAATAGAGAATAAGAAAAAAGAGAGAGAAAGATAAATATGAACAATGATAGAGAGAGTTTATTAATTTTAGAAAAAAAATATTTTAATTGTAATGAAAATATATCTAGTAACATATTTTGATTTGTTAAATTATTAATATAAAATATAAATTATATATAGAGTGGAAATAATAGAAAGAAATAGAAAAAAAAGAGAGGTAGATAAGAGAATGTAGAAAGAGAGTTTATTAATTTTGGAGAAAAATATTTCTTCATAATTTTAATAAGAGAGTGTCATGTGACACATTTTGGTTATTAAATTAGTGAGTAATATATAATATATAATATAGTTATATTTTAATTTCAATTTTAATATTTTAATTTTAATTTAATTTCAATACAATTAGAGAATATCATATTACACATTTTGATGGTCAAATTTGTAATTAGTCGTTGATAATGATATATAAGAAAGATAGAGTGGGTGAAGGAATGAGAGAGATAGAAAAAGAGAGAGGGAGGAGGGGAGAGCAATTTAAGTTTGGAGGAAAAGATTGGATTTCAATTGTAATAATAGAATGACATGTGACATATTTTGGTTGTAAAATTAGTAATATATATAAATAAATATAAATAAAACTAAATATAATATAATAAATTGTTTACGCATATTTCATATTTATCTTTTTCATAATTTAAAATATATATAATATAAATACCTAGCTAATATTTCCTAATTAATAGTAAATAATAATTGCATATGTGGTGCACGAAATTGTGATCTCTGACAACGGCACCAAAAGCTTGGTACACGTGATCATAATCTCAACACTTTCCTCACAATTCCGCACAACTAACCAGCAAATGTACTGGGTCGTCTAAGTAATACCTTACGTGAGTAAGGGTCAATCCCACAGAGATTGTCGGCTTGAAGCAAGCTATGGTCATCTTGTAAATCTCAATTAGGCGGATTCAAATGGTTATGAAGCTTTGATAATTAAAAGATAAATAAACATAAAATAAAGATAGAGATACTTATGTAATTTATTGGTGGGAATTTCAGATAAGCGTATGGAGATGCGTTATTTCTTTTGAATCTCTACTTTCCTACTGTCTTCATTCAATCATTCATACTCCTTTCCATGGCAAGTTGTATGTTGGGGATCATCGTTGTCAATGGCTACCTCCCGTCCTCTCAGTGAAAATGGTCCTCTACGGTTTCTGTACGGCAATCAACTGTCGGATTTCTCGTCTCGGATGAAAAATACCAGGCACAGCTACCGCATGGTTAATCAGCTGTCGGTTCTCATTTGTATTGGAATAGGATACAACTATACTTTTGCGTCTGTCACTACGCCCAACAGTCATGAGTTTGAAGCTCGTCACAGTCATCCCTTCCCAGATCCTACTCGGAATACCACAAACAAGGTTTAGACTTTTTGGATCTCAAGAATGCTGTCAATTGATTCTAGCCTATACCATGAAGGTTCTAATCTCGGATTCAGATGCCCCATTGTTAGAGGGGAAACGATGTGAATCGTTGATTAGAGTCCCAAGAGATATGCATTCAAGCTTGTTTTCATGTAGAACGGAAGTGTTTGTCAAGCACGCGTTCATAAGTGAGAATGGTGATGAGCGCCACTTGATCATCACATTCATCATGTTCTTGTGTGCGAATGAATATCTTGGAATAAGAATAAGCTTGAAATGAATAGAAGAACAATAGTAATTTGCATTAATACTTGAGGAACAGCAGAGCTCCACACCTTAATCTATGGTGTGTAGAAACTCCACCGTTGAAAATACATAAGTGATGAAGGTCCAGGCATGGCCGAATGGCCAGCCTCCAAAACGTGATCAAGAGATCAAAAGATGATCAAAAGATAATCCAAAGATGATCTAAGGACTAAGCGTCCAAAAAAATGAAAGTACAATAGTAAAATGTCCTATTTATACTAGACTAGTTACTAGGGTTTACAGAAATAAGTAAATATGCAGAAATCTACTTCCGGACCCACTTGGTGTGTGCTTGGACTGAGCATTGAAGCTTTCATGTGTAGAGACTTTTCTTGGAGTTAAACGCCAGCTTTTATGCCAATTTGGGCGTTTAACTTCAGCTTGTATCCTGTTTCTGGTGTTTAACGCCAGAATAAGGCAGGAAGTTGGTGTTTGAACGCTAGTTTGTGTCATCAAAACTCGGGCAAATTATGGACTATTATATATTGCTGGAAAGCCCTGGATGTCTAATTTCCAACGCAATTGAGAGCGCACCAATTGAGATTCTGTAGCTCCAGAAAATCATTTCGAGTGCAGGGAGGTCAAAATCCAACAGCATCTGCAGTCCTTTTTCAGCCTCTGAATCAGATTTTTGCTCAGGTCCCTCAATTTCAGCCAGAAAATACCTGAAATCATAGAAAAACACATAAACTCATAGTAAAGTCAAAAATGTGAATTTTGCTTAAAAACTAAAAAAATATACCAAAAAGTAGTTAGATCCTACTAAAAACTACCTAAAAATAATGCCAAAAAGCGTATAAATTATCCGCTCATCACAACACCAAAATTAAATTGTTTCTTGTCCCTAAGCAACTAAAAACAAAGTATAATAAAAAGAAGAGAATATACAATGAATTTCACAATATCAGTGAAACTTAGTCCCAATTAGATGAGCGGGGCTAGTAGGTTTTTGCTTCTGAAAAGTTTTGGCATCTCACTTTATCTTTTGAAATTCAGAATGATTGGTATCTATAGGAACTCAGAATTTTAGATAGTATTATTGATTATATTAGTTTAGTACGTTGATTCTTGAACATAGCTACTTTATGAGTCTTGGCCGTGACCCTAAGCACTTTGTTTTTCAGTATTACCACCGGATACATAAATGCCACAGACACATAACTGGATGAACCTTTTTCAGATTGTGACTCAGCTTTGCTAAAGTCTCCAATTAGAGGTGTCCAGAGTTCTTAAGCACACTCTTTTGCTTTGGATTACGACTTTAACCAGTCAGTCTCAAGCTTTTCACTTGGACCTTCATGACACAAGCACATGGTTAGGGACAGCTTGATTTAGCCGCTTAGGCCTGGATTTTATTTCCTTTCTATCCATTAATGCTCAAAGCCTTGGATCTTTTTTACCCTTGCCTTTTGGTTTAAAGGGCTATTGGCTTTTTCTGCTTGCTTTTTCTTTTTCTTTCTTTTTCTTTTGATTTTTGCCACTTTCTCTTTTTTTTCCGCAAGCTTTTTTCTTTTTCACTGCTTTTTCTTGCTTCAAGAATCAATTTCATGATTTTTCAGATTATCAATAACATTTCTCTTTGTTCATCATTCTTTCAAGAGCCAACAATTTTAACATTCATAAACTTCACTATCAAAGATATGCACTGTTCAAGCATTTATTCAGAAAACAAAAAGTATTGCCACCACATCAAAATAATTAAACTAATTTCAAGATAAAATTTGAAATTCAAGTACTTCTTGTTCTTTTGTAATTATGCACATTTTTCATTTAAGAAAGGTGAAGAATTCATGGAATTATTCATAGCTTTAAGACATAGATATTAGACACTAATGATCATGTAATGAAGACACAAACATGGATAACACATAAAGAATAAAGTCGAAAAATAGAAAAAAAATAAGAACAAGGAAATTAAAGAACGGGTCCACCTTAGTGATGGCGACTAGTTCTTCCTCTTGAAGATCCAATAGAACGCTTGAGCTCCTGTAACACCCTAATATTCAAATCCTTATGCTCGAGTCATAAGTCAATGATACTACGGTGGTACGACTCTCAGGTGGATTTTTAATATATAAATATAGGTAATTTCAGAAAGAGTATTAATCGAGAAACCTGAAAAGAGTATAAATAAAATCACGAAGACGTATCACTCACATTTTGACAACAAAAAAAAAAGATAAATCGTGAAGCCAAAAGTGATATACGGACAAGGCATAAAGGAGATTAAGAGATAAATAACAGATAGATATATATAACATACGTAAATAGCCACTAGTCACGACCCGCGAAGTTTAGGCCGGCTAGGGTACAATATGAAAGTAGTTGACAACAGTATATCCTAATCTCTCCCAAAGGAAACATGAGAGCCTCAATAGGCAAGTTCAAAAAAGTTCAATACATAATATAAACAAAGGTGGAGAGATTCTAAGCAAAACACAAAGTAGAGAAAATAAGGATCTTCGCCGTCTCTCAGACGACCCACAACTCACTTCTAAGCATCTGGACCTGTATCTGAAAAACAAGAGATATATACGGAATGAGAACCTCAGGCCCATGGGTTCCTAGTACGGTAAAAGTGCCAAATAAATACAATGCACTGCAATAAAAACTCACTAAGCATCCTAAACTTCTTCACCAATTATCTATCCTAGGTTCTCGCTAATCCATGAATAGGAAACTGTCATAGGGAGTGCTAAATCTAATTCATGTTTCACATGTTTCCCAACTCGCTGACTCTTCCACGAATCAGACTCAGAATAATAAGCAAAACCATCACCAGTTGTTCTACCTCAATAATTCTATATCAATACATCATACCCTCACCTGGAGTTAGTGAAACCACATCACTGTGTCTACCCAGGGAGCTCAAATTATCTCATTCAATGATGATCATCATCATCATGCAATCGCATCATCAATTCATCTCATCAAGAACAGCCCTCAACATCCACCGACACCAGCATGAGGGGCCTCTCAGTTGTACAAACACAAGCAATATAGGCAAGTAATACATAAATAAGGTACAAGTAGAACAAGTAGCACATAATCAGGTAACATAGCATATATGATGTAGAAATCCAAAACAAATAGGCAAACCCAAACAATTCAAACATATGCAAATGATGTATGCCTGCCCTATGGCTGATGATATCATCTGTCGGTTATATAGCCAACCCGACATATCCTGGTAGCTAACCATTGGATAGAAACACCCCTTGCGGAGCAAGTAGATTTGAGCTACAACCCCTTGCTACTATCCGCTCAACCTAGAGCCAGTGAAATAACCACTACTGTGGCTACTACCCAGGCGGGTGTTTAAAAGCTCAACCTGGAGCGAGTGGATTCACCACTACTGCCGCTACTACCCAGGCGTCACAATCTCTGACCTGTAGCAAGTGGGACGAACCACAACCCTTGCTACTGCCTAGGATCTCAAAACATACATTCGTTCAGTTTAAAAGCAATCATCATTGTTATCAAATCTCAAACATTAACCTGGAGCAAGCGGGATGAACCACCACCCTTACTACTACCCAGGTCACAAATACATTCATTCAAAACCTCATAATTAAACTCATTTATCATAAACATCCTTTCCCGTCTCATACCTGGAGCAAGTGGACAACGTCATTGCCTACTACCCGGGGTCACACATCACATTTCAACATTTTCCATTATTATCCATTTAACACATTCATTCATTAATCATATATGCATTTATACTCAGCCATAATCAATAATGGCTTTGCCGTAACCCGGTAATAACTCAGCCATCTGGCTCATGGTTCAATCAAGAACCAACCATTTATCAATAAATATAGTCGTTCGGCTCATGGCATACACGGTACTTCCACCGTCATCCTCCATATCTCATATAATCATCTTTGATCATCATTGATCATAACTTTCCCCTTGCTTCATTCGCAAGTTACCACATACCCTAGCTCCTTCTTCATTGCTAGGCATATCAAAATGATTTAATACATAAGGGGTGAGATCGGAGGCTTAGAAGTATGAGATTTGGCTTTTAAAACTCAAAAATCAACTTTGGCATGAAAACAGGGCCACGCATACGCGTCCTCCACGCGCACGCGTGGATGGCCACAATGTTCATCGACGCGTATGCGTCGCCCACGCGTACGCGTGGGTGGAAAAAATAGCAAAGGGACGTGCCCGCGTCAGCCACGCATACGTGTGGGTGCGTTTGTGCCCCACGCATAAAATTGGCACAACTCCAACACAACTCTCGAGAGAAATGGCTCGGCATTGGGTGCAGCGCATCGACGCGCACGCGCATACCACGTGCTCGCGTGGATGGTGCCTTCCTGAAAAGCGACGCGTACGCGTCAAGCACGCCTACGCGTGGGGGGCATTCTGCTAAAAATTTTCTAAGTTAAAAGCTGCAGAATTCACAGATTAAACCCCCATTCTTTCAACGGACATAACTTCCTCGTTTTAAATCATTTTTTGCCCGTTCGAATGAGTGGATAATTTATACGCTTTTTGGCATTGTTTTTGGTATGTTTTTAGTATGTTTTAGTTAGTTTTTATTATATTTTTATTAGTTTTTAGTTAAAATTCACTTTTCTGGACTTTACTATGAGTTTGTGTGTTTTTCTGTGATTTCAGGTATTTTCTGGCTGAAATTGAGGGACCTGAGCAAAAATCTGATTCGAAGGCTGAAAAGGACTGCAGATGTTGTTGGATTCTGACCTCCCTGCACTCGAAGTGGATTTTCTGGAGCTACAGAAGCCCAATTGGCGCGCTCTCAATTGCGTTGGAAAGTAGACATCCTGGGCTTTCCAAGATTTGATGGCCCAAACTGGCGTTCCAAATCAGCTCAAAACTGTCCAGCGTTAAACGCTGGAACTGGCACAAGAATGAGAGTTAAACGCCCAAACTGGCACAAAAGCTGGCGTTTAACTCCAAGAAAAGTCTCTACATATGAAAGCTTCAATGCTCAACCCAAGCACACACCAAGTGGGCCCAGAAGTGGATTTTTATGTCATTTACTCATCTTTGTAAACCCTAAGCTACTAGTTTTCAACAAATAGGACCTTTTGCTATTGTATTCTCATCTTTGGATCACTTTAGATCTTTTGATCATCTTTGGACGTCTAGTTCTTAGATTATTGGAGGCTGGCCATTCGGCCATGCCTAGACCTTGTTCTTATGTATTTTCAACGGTGGAGTTTCTACACACCATGGATTAAGGTGTGGAGCTCTGCTGTACCTCGAGTATTAATGCAATTACTATTGTTCTTCTATTCAATTCAGCTTATTCTTGTTCTAAGATATCACTTGTTCCTCAACTTGATGAATGTGATGATCCGTGACACTCATCATCATTCTCACCTATGAACGTGTGCCTGACAACCACCTCCGTTCTACCTTAGATTGAGTGGATATCTCTTGGATCCCTTAATCGGAATCTTCGTGGTATAAGCTAGAATTGATGGCGGCATTCAAGAGAATCCGGAAGGTCTAAACCTTGTCTGTGGTATTCTGAGTAGGATTCAAGGACTGAATGACTGTGACGAGCTTCAAACTCGCGATTGTGGGGCGTTAGTGACAGACGCAAAAGAATCACTGGATTCTATTCCGACATGATCGAGAACCGACAGCTGAATAGCCGTGCTATGACAGAGCGCGTTGAACATTTTCACTGAGAGGACGGGACTGTAGCCATTGACAACAGTGATGCCCAACATACAACTTGCCATGGAAAGGAGTAAGAAGGATTGGATGAAGACAGTAGGAAAGCAGAGAGACGGAAGGGACAAAGCATCTCCATACGCTTATCTGAAATTCTCACCAATGAATTACATAAGTATCTCTATCTTTATTTTATGTTTTATTCATCTTTTAATCATTAATCCTCCATAACCATTTGAATCCGCCTGACTGAGATTTACAAGATGACCATAGCTTGCTTCATACCAACAATCTCCGTGGGATCGACCCTTACTTGCGTAAGGTTTATTACTTGGACGACCCAATGCACTTGCTGGTTAGTTGTGCGAAGATGTGATAAAGAGTTGAGATTGCAATTGAGCGTACCATGTTGATGGCGCCATTGATGATCACAATTTCGTGCACCAGGCATGGACACCCCGGATCTAATTTTATTTCTAAATGAGTTTGGCACAAAACGGGGGTCCGGAGTCCAAGTTATGTTCCGTCAAAGTATGCCCAAAAACCATATTTTCATACAAAATCACAAAGTGCCATTTTCAAAATAAGCCATTTTCAAAATAAGCCATTTTCAACCCTTTTCAAAATCAACCAAAGCATTCCAATTTCGACCCTTTTTGAAATCAATCAAAATATACCAAAATCAACATCAAGCCTCCTCAACTCATGCATTAACATCTTACCACAATTCACAAAACCACCATATAACCATTTTTTATCCATTTCAAATAAATGGCTAAATTACAAACACATTAACATGTCATACATCCTTCGTCATCCCAATTTCCAACAATACTATTTCCAATCAATCATCATTATACATAATCAATATCATACACACTATCACATGGTTTCACCCACAAATCAACCTTAATCATTCGTCAAGTATATATCACAACATACATATCTCTCATGCATCATCATACCATCAAGGCATCAATAATCATAATCACATATATGACCACATAATATATCTCAACCAAAACCAAACATACCTCATCTATATAATTTGACCCAAAATTACCAAATTCCACACTTCAACTCCTCAAACCTTATTATTCAATAACCAACCCAATCATTCATATATTCATTATCTGAAATTCATCCAATCACTTGTGTCATCATACAATGCACACATCAACTTATCTTCCTTACCTCTTTCCGGCCTCTGGCCCAAGATTCACGGCCTCCGGCCCAATTTCACAATTTAAATGTATAAACCACAAATCAATACTCATTACCCAATACATCAAATTCTCAATACACCAAGCATTCAAGGCCACACAATTCTCAACACAATCATTAATTCACATTACATACCAACTATGCATATTAGCACCAACCATTTACATAATCCAAACTTAATCCTAGGGGCATCTAGCCTAGGAATTCTCACCACACCACACGAGACTTAAATGAAACTTAAACCGTACCTCTTGTAGCCAAATCAATTGAGCCTCTTCTATGTTAGTCTCCACCAACCCTTAGCTCCAAGCCTCACCAAAGCTCCACAAGCAATACCAACCTCCCAATTGTGCATCGAAATCACCAAATACACTAACATAACCAATTTCACATACATACATCAACCTAGGGCTCATAAAAATGAAAAATCTCAAGGGTTTGAGCACTTCTTATCTCAGCCCATATGAAGTAGGGATAGAGCCCGCTTAGAATCCATGTTGGAGTATCCCTAAACACTCAAAATCACAAGATTTCAACACTAACTACCCAAAAACGTGTAACAGTGGGGAATTTCGAAAACTGAGCAGAGATGAATGGAATACTCACCACAAAACTTAGATAGAATTGTAGAGAATAAGAAGAGCGATGCGTGACCGCAAACGGCTTGTTAATCGGAGCTTCGTCGCTCAAGTTATGGTGGTTTGAAGATCAAAGAGAGTTAAGTTTTCTCTCTTCTCTTCTCTCTTCTCAATTCAGCACCCCTCTTCTTGTTTTTAGGTTAAAATGAGCTGAAATACTCATAACTAATGTTTATATTTGTTGGGTCTTAGGCCCACTTAGGCCCGATTCACTTATTTTGTCCGTTGGTCCAATTTTTGGGCCAAAACCCTTTAAGATTAGCGCTCTAAATCGCACTTTAAATATTTCTACCTCCCCTAATTATAATTCCTCATTTCTTAATCTTATTTACTCATAATCAATTTTCTCAGTTGTAGTACCAGACAGGTCTCAGCCGGTACTGCTGGTCAAAATTCCACTGCGCGTTTTTACGCAGAAAACTATGTTTTTCGACTCGGAAAAATTCACTGAATCTAAATATCATATTTAAATCATCAAATTCAAATTGCCAAATCTTCCAACCATATTCGCTCCTATTTAACTTACTATTTAATTAGTTTTGGTTAGACCGGGTATTACATTCTACCCCTTAACAGAAATTTTTGCCCTCGAAAATTCCATCCATCACTGTGAGTACGCGCGCGTAGTCTGCCTTTATATCCAACGCATAACAGTTCCAAGGTCCTTTTACTCTGCGCGCTTCCGTTGCCGCGCTCTGATTTCTCTATCTTCGAGGATCTCGGTCATTTGTTCAATGCCGACCAACAGCCTCGTTCCTTACTTTTATCGTCTCATCAACTCTCACCCTATTAAATCTCAAATCATGTCATCAATAATATTGCCATCATCATTAATCATAGCCATCATCCCATATCACTATAATCAATCAAAGATCATCACCACACCTTAATCATACTCCATCACTATCCTCTCTCTCTGCCTAGTCAATTCCTCTAATCACAGTTCAACTCCAAGCATAACCTCCAAACTTACTTTCTTATTCTCAAACCCTCAAATTTCGATATGACTTGCTGTTATAAAGTCTCTGACTCATCAATCAAAAATCTCTTTCATTTCTAGAAATCAAACGAGTTTGGAATAACAAGTTAACAAAATAATAAAAATCCGGCTTCCTTTAATAATCTATAAAAGCATTTGAAACACATCTCTTTTGTTAAAGTTATTCAAATCAAAGGTCCTTCTCGAAACTATAACCAACACTCTTTCAAATTCTTGGGAAAAATTGACAGCACCTCTCCTAAAAACTGGAGTTTACCACCCGTCACGGGTTCCCTCAAACCAATCTCAGTACCACATCAGCATTTCAATTTAATGATTTTCACATTCATCTTTCAAAACCAATCATTATAAATCTCAATCTAAATCCAAGGTCACTATGATCAAACATCATAGTACTCATCTCTCAAATACGATAACTTGCACTCTCTTATCATCTAAATCCAATTACGCATCAATGATAATTTCCTCATCCGCTTTAGAACCATCAAAGCTCGCAGCCGCAATCAATTCTAACTATTTGGGGATCATTACTTGCAGTAACCCGCTTAACCCTTCTAGTATTCAAACTTAAGATATTATAGTAAACTTTTACAGCTCCTATTCGTAGCTATCCTGTGTTACTACTTCCGCAAGTTTTTGCTACTTTATTCTGATCTCTCGTCTAGTACTAGCTCTATCACTTACTTCCTCAAGTACTCAACCACAACTTAGCATGACTGGCATTTCAAATCAACGTTTCCAAATCCGTCATTTAGGACCATTCCTTATCTATTTAAATCAAAGGAACTAAAAGTCACGGGTTCAATCTGTTTCACCAAAAATCCAGAAATCAACCAACTAAATAACAAACACAATACATCATTCTCAACAGAAAATCATTTACATCACAGGCATTTATCCATTTGTATTAAGGCAAATCCTTACTCGGACCATCCGGTTTGCTTCTCAGTTTAATATTAAGCTCGATATTCCCAAATTTATTGTACAGGCGGTATTATAAAATCATGCACTGTCCTTTAAGCCTGATTATTATAATTACCTCAATCTTACTGTCGCAATCGGCCTGCATCCTGACTCTCTCCTTGTTGGTAATTTCTTGATACATGCCCTGGTAACCCACACTTGTAACATACACCTAACCCCAATCGGCACGGCCTATTTGGGTGATGACTTCCACATCTCTGACAGCTCGAAACATCAGAAGCAGCCGCTGCCCATTTTTCCTTACCGTTTTTTTGGGACTCCTCACTCGTCGCAAAGTTATTCCGTCCTTGGGGAAAGTGTTGTATGTATCCTCTCTCCTTAAACTCTCAACCCCTCGGTGCGAATCCTTGGTTGTGCTCTCTATGACTTCCTTTCTCTGCAACCCTCCTTTTCACACACTCTTTAGTAATTCTGCTCTTATTCACCAACTCTGAAAAAGTTCGGATCTCCATTGGTCCCACTGAACTTAAGATGTTACTCCGGAGCCTTCCTTCATACTTAATGCATTTCTGTTCATATCCTGGGTCGAGCTGTCCGACCCGGGATGTTCGACAGACAAAGCGACCGACCTCTTCAGGTCAGGACAACCCGACCTCTCCTCAAAAGAGGTCAGCCAAGTCACAGGAAAGCGGGCCCGAATAGAGGAACGCGCCCCAAATCCAAGGGCAGCCCAAGCCCATAGGGATAAGGGCGGTTCCCTTAAAAGATGACCTTACTTAAAGATAAGATAAAGATAAGATAAGATAAATAACTTATCTTATCCGCAGAAGGCCACATCTCACCATTATAAATACACTGGAGCACCCAGGTATAACTCATACTCTGATTCTACTCAATACCTGCTTAATACCCTTGCTCACTTAAGCATCGGAGTCCCTTGCAGGTACCCCCCACCCTCCGGGGACGAAGGATCAGCACCACCACCAAGTCCAACAAGTTGGACACACCAGCTCCGGCCGCTGTACACCTGCCGGACACGTCGACTCCGACCAACACAGAAGATCTCGTCCGAGATCGACCTACAGTTTCAGGCAACCCTCGGAACATTTGCGCCGTTGCGGGGGAACCTGGAAGTCATCCCATTAAACATGGCAGATGACCATGACAACGACCACGATTCAGGTCTGAAAGATAGAACGCCGCATAAAAATGCGGACACAATACTCAAAGATACTCCAGAAACCAATGGAGACAAAAATTCATCAAATCCAGGAATCATAGAAGCACTTCAAAATCGATTGGAGCAACTCGAGAAAGAAGCCCAACATCAACGTGAAAAGGAAGAAGATCTACGCCAGGAGATAAGGCGACGCAAAGAACTAGAAGATAAGATTGTAAAACTTGAAGCCGATCTTAAAACTAAAGCTACTCGATCATCCGCAGAAGATAGCTCTCAGAAAGATCAAGACCCATTCACCAGAGAAATTATGAAGACCAAAATTCCAAAAGATTTCAAGCTTCCGGATATGACTCTATATGACGGCACCTCATCTCAGCAACTTCAGAAGTAGAATGTACCTCACAGATGCCTCAGATGTAGTCCGCTGCAAAGCCTTTCCAACAACTCTCACCAAGACAGCCATTAAATGGTTTGACAACTTACCTCCAAAATCCATTTCGAGTTTCGATGATCTGGCCAAGAAGTTCCTGGTCTGATTCTCCATACAAAAGGACAAAGCCAAACACGCACCTAGCCTACTAGGGATCAAGCAAGGAGATCGGGAGAGCCTTCGCAACTACATGGAAAGATTCAACAAAACATGCATGGACATACAAAGTCTACCAATAGAGGCTGCCATTATGGGCCTTATAAATGGCCTACGAGAAGGACCATTTAGTCAATCTATATCAAAGAGATATCCTACGTCCTTAGACGAAGTACAAGAACGGGCACAAAAATACATCAACATGGAGGAAAACTCTCGACTTGTTGAAGCCTCAAGGTTCGGCTCTACTTACCGAGATAAAGAATCCAAGAAAAAGGAAGATCGCTCAGGAGAGAAAATCAAGAAATATCATAACTATACTCCTCTTAGGGTATCCTTGGTAGATATTTACAAAGAAGTCTGCCACACAGAGAAAATCCCTCCAGCTCGGCCACTTAAAGGCAAAAGAGGAGGAGGAAATCGGAACGAATACTGTGAGTATCACCGACTTCGAGGGCACTCCACCAACGAATGCTTCGACTTGAAAAACGTCATAGAAAAACTAGTAAGAGAAGGAAAGCTAGATCGGTTTTTGGCCAATCGGGATGACGAACCAAGAAAAAGAAGACGGGATGAGGATGTAGGACAATCTGAACGATCACCTCGCACACCGGAAAGACACGTTCACATAATACACGGCGGATTTGCTGGAGGAGGAATCTCCAAATCATCCCGAAAGCGACACCTCAAAGAAGTATACTACGTCGAAGGAAAAAAGGAAGCCCCAGACATCCCAGCAATCACGTTTACCAAGGAAGACGCATCCAGAATCATCTCGGGACACGATGACCCCATGGTCATTACGATCATATTGGCAAATGCCAACCTTCACCGTACATTAATTGACCAGGGAAGCTCTGCCGACATCCTATTCAAAAGTGCCTTCGACAAACTCGGTCTAGAAGAAAAAGAGCTAAGAGCATACCCGAACAGCCTGTTCAGACTAGGAGATGCCCCAGTTTAACCGTTGGGATACGTATCGCTGCATACAACCTTCGGAAAGGGAAACCAATCCAGAACACTCAAGATAGACTACATCGTAGTTGACGTAAGCTCAGCCTACAATGCCTTAATAGGTCGGACAACGTTAAATCAACTCGGCGCAATAGTTTCAACCCCACATCTATGTATGAAATTCTCAACTACAGAAGGGATAGCTACAATAAAGGCAGATCAAAAAATGGCACGTTGCTGTTATAACGAAAGCCTAAACCTCCAAGGTAAAGGAGGAGAGTTCCACACAATCAAGCTCGGTGGAGTCCAGAGGCGAGCAGAATTCCGACCACAACCCGAAGGAGAAGTAGAAAGAATCCAGATCGGAGACACCTCGGATAAAAAAACTAACATTGGCACGTTCCTGAAAGGAGACATAAAGGAATCACTAATACGGCTCCTACGAGATAATGTTGATCTCTTCGCATGGAAAGCTGCTGACATGCCAGGTATTGATCCCGAACTAATGAGCCACAAATTGGCAGTCTATCCGGGATCCCGGCCGGTACAACAAAGACGAAGAAAACTTGGACCAGAACGAGCTTAGGCTGTAGAAGAACAAGTACAAGCGCTACTTGAGGCCGGGTTCATAAGGGAAGTCACATATCCACTATGGCTAGCAAACGTCGTCTTAGTGAAAAAGTCAAATGGGAAGTGACAAATGTGCACCGACTACACCGACCTCAACAAAGCCTGCCCAAAAGACCCCTACCCACTCCCAAGTATCTACGCTCTAGTGGACGCTTCATCAGGATATAAGTATCTCTCATTCATGGACGCATATTCAGGGTACAACCAAATCCCCATGTATCCACCGGATCAAGAAAAAACCTCGTTCCTAATACCGAAAGCAAACTACTGCTACATCGTGATGCCTTTTGGTCTCAAGAACGCAGGAGCTACTTACCAAAGGCTAATGAATAAAGTTTTCTCAGATCACATCGGAAAAATCATGGAAGTTTATGTAGACGATATGTTGATAAAGACACAAAGCGAAGATACATTGTTATCCGACCTGACTCAAGTGTTTTCTACTATCAGGAAATACAACATGCGGCTCAATCCCGCAAAATGCACCTTCGCAGTAGAAGCCGGCAAATTCTTAGGCTTTATGCTCACACAAAGGGGGGATTGAAGCAAATCCAGACAAATGCCGAGCCATACTCAACATGAAGAGCCCAACCTGTATCAAAGAGGTACAACAACTCAACGGGAGGTTAGCCGCTCTATCTCGATTCTTAGCAGGAGCTGCGATAAGATCTCTTCCCTTCTATGCTACCTTAAGAAAAGGAAAACAGTTCGAATGGACGACAGAATGTGAGCAAGCCTTCCTAGACTTCAAGGAGTTCTTAGGACGGCCACCTATCCTATCTCGGCCACGAGAAGGAGAACCGCTCATATTATATCTCGCAGTAGGGAGCCGAGCAATAGCCTCAGCACTAGTCAGAGAAGACGAACATGGGCAAAAACCCGTCTACTTCATTAGCAAAGCACTACAGGGATCCGAGCTGAACTACCAGAAAATAGAAAAGTTTGCCTACACTCTGATCCTCACATCCCGACGGCTTCGCCTATATTTCCAAGCGCATACCATTAAAGTTCGAATCAACCAACCCATAAAAGGAATATTACCGAAAATAGATATAGCAGGAAGAATTCTACAATGGGCAATCGAGTTGTCCGAATTCGACCTCCAATACGAGGCACGTACAGTAATCAAATCGCAACACCTGGCCGACTTCATCGCAGAATTTACAGACGTCCCGGAAATCCCCATAGAATGGAACATATACGTAGACGGATCCTCGAATAAAACAGGAAGCGGTGCGGGTGTGATAGTTGAGAACAACCAAGGAACTCAACTGGAGCTCTCCCTTAAATTCGGATTCCCGGCCTCAAACAACCAAGCAGAGTACGAAGCACTATTAGCTGGTCTGAAGCTGGCTAGGGAGGTTGGAGCTCAGAAGCTCAACATCTACAGTGACTCACAAGTCATCACCTCACAAATAACAGGAAACTACCAAGCCAAAGATCCGACCATGAAAAAGTATTTGGATAAAACCAAAGAACAGCTCGGACAACTCGGGGAATATAAGATCCACCACATACCCCGTGAGAAAAATGCCCGAGCTGACGCCCTTTCAAAATTAGCTAGCACCAAACCAGGGGGCAACAACAGAAGCCTCATCCAGGAGGTATTACACAACCCGTCAATAGCGGAAGAAGAATGAATCCTAGCCATAATAGGTCAGGATCAAGGATGGATGACCCCCATAATAAACTACCTCAAAACAGAAGAACTCCCTACAGATGAAAAGGAGGCAAAGAGGCTGAAAAGGGAGACACAGTACTACACTGTCATAAACAACACGCTGTACAAAAGAGGGATATCAACACCTTTACTAAAATGCGTACCAACTTCCAACACAAAGGAAGTCTGGGAGGAAGTACACAGTGGCATTTGTGGAAATCATCTCGGAGCGCAAGCTCTCACCAAAAAGGTACTCCGAGCGGGATTCTATTGGTCAACTCTACAAAAGGAGGCTACAGAATTTGTAAGGACATGTCCACCATGCCAGAAGCATGCCAACTTTCACATTGCCCCACCAGAAAAGCTCATCAGCGTAACCTCACCCTGGCCATTTGCGAAATGGGGACTCGACCTACTCGGACCCTTCCCACAGGGATCGGGACAAGTAAAATTTCTCATAGTAGGAGTAGACTATTTCACAAAATGGATCGAGGCAGAACCCCTGGCCAACGCCACCGCTCAAAGAAGTCGAAAATTCCTATATAGGAACATTATTACAAGGTTCGGGGTACCACACTCCATCACCACGGACAACGGTACCCAATTTACAGAGGCAGGCTTCAGAAAACTGGTGGCTGACTTGAACATAAAACACCAGTTCACCTCCGTCGAACATCCCCAAGCCAATGGACAAGCCGAAGCGGCCAACAAAGTCATATTGGCCGGATTAAAGCGGAGGCTACAAGAAGCAAAGGGAGCTTGGGCCGAGGAACTTCCACAAGTCCTATGGGCATATCGAACAATACCCCATTCTACTACAAATGAATCACCATTCCAACTAGCATACAGAGTGGAGGCAATGATTCCAATAGAAATCGAAGAAGGATCTCCCCGAGTAATCCACTACAATGAACAAGCAAACTCCCAACTTCAGAGAGAAGAGCTCGACTTGTTACCCGAAATCCAAGAAAGAGCTCGGATCAGGGAAGAAGCTCTAAAACAACGAATGGGTTCCAGATATAATCAAAAGGTAGTGCCGAGAAGATTTGTAGAAAATGATCTCATCCTAATCAGAAATGACATTGGAACAACTCGACCCGGAGAAGGAAAGCTGGCAGCTAACTGGAAAGGACCTTACCGAGTCATTGAAGTACTGGGGAAGGGCTACTACAGACTGTCCGAGCTCGATGGACGAGAGCTTCCTCGATCATGGCACGCTTGCAACCTAAGAAGGTACTACAGTTAGAAAAGGTAAAGGATCTCACTAAATGGATGCGCTCTTTTTCCTGAAAAGGTTTTTTAATGAGGCACCATGTCGAGACCTAGGAACAAGGAAATTCCCACATGTATATATTTGCATTTTTCTTTGAATAAAGTTTATTTAGATATTCTACAAAGATTCCAAGACGCATTAATCTGAAGTATTCATCGTCCGATTATAAAGCAACAGGTCGGCAGAAAGTGAAAAAGAAATTCACTGCGCGACCACGATAAAGATAATCGTCCGATAAAGGTGAAAACGCGATTCACCCAAAGGACGATCTAAAGACGCCAACCATTTTCTACAAATCGGCAAAGATGAACACAGAATAATGTAAGAAGTTATCGAAAGCAATCCAAAAAAAGAACCTGACGAGGTCTTACGGATAGCTAATATAATAACTTAAAGACTGGCCGACGTTCAGAAGTCGGACCAAGTCAACCCAAGTTATAAGTAAACCCTGGAAAGAGGTCTGGCCAACCCTATTAAAGAGGATTACTTTAACTTAGAAGGGCCTGACATAACAAAGTCAGCCCAAAATTAAAAAGTTATCCAAGTAGTCCCTAAAAGAGATCTGACAAAGATCCAAGAACGAGGACTACAAAAAATAACTTAAAGGAGACCGATATAACCAAGTCGGACTCCTACCACTAAAAAGTTATCCAAGTAGTCCCTGAAAGAGATCTGACAAAGATCCAAGAAAGAGGACTACAAAAAATAACTTAAAGGAGACCGATATAACCAAGTCGGACTCCTACCACTAAAAAGTTATCCAAGTAGTCCCTGAAAGAGATCTGACAAAGATCCAAGAAAGAGGACTACAAAAAATAACTTAAAGGAGACCGATATAACCAAGTCGGACTCCTACCACTAAAAAGTTATCCAAGTAGTCCCTGAAAGAGATCTGACAAAGATCCAAGAAAGAGGACTACAAAAAAAATAACTTAAAGTAGACCGATATAACCAAGTCGGACTCCTACCACTAAAAAGTTATCCAAGTAGTCCCTGAAAGAGATCTGACAAAGATCCAAGAAAGAGGACTACAAAAAATAACTTAAAGGAGACCGACGTAACCAAGTCGGACTCCTACCACTAAAAGTTATCAACATAATCCCTGAAAAAGACCAAGTAAAGGCTCAGAAAAGGGATCACAAAAATAGCTTTTGAGGGGGACCAACATAAAGAAATCGGTCATAAAGGCACTAAAATACAAACAAGAGCGAGGAAACCGAGAAACAAGTCGAACCCCCCACAGGCACAGGCCTCAAAAGGATCCAAGTTACAAACGATAAGCAAAAGCAAACAACCTAAAGAGGCCAGACAGCAAAATTTCAACAGATATCATGCACAATATGATAAAAGCTTCAAGAGGTCACCACAAAACCAACCTCGGAAGCTACTTTTGTTTTTCAAAAAAGAGTTGCAAGACAGACAACTAGAAGTGTCCAGAAGAACAAATAAAACAAAGTTCAAAAGCCCACAAACCGGGCTATGTACACAAATATCCATAAAAAGATCAGCTAAAGATCGGGAGCTTTCCCGGCAGCATCAGTATGAGGAGAAGGAGGACGACTCTGAAGGGGCACAGCATCCATGGTTCCATCATCCCGGTTCAGAATCTGGCAATCTGGATCAGATGTAACGGGAGGAACAGAGGAGGTTGACACCTTAAGAGAAGGCACTCGGGGAGGATCAGCCTCTTCATCATCTTGGTCATTAGGGACAATCTTACCATCCCTCACGACATTATCCAGGCTGATAAGAGTTAAGTGGGCATCAGGAGCAACAACCCGAAACTGCTCCATCAGGTTCTCGGAGGCAGCAGTTACACTACCCACAAGGTGACCCTGAAGCTCACCATAATTAACCCGAGCTGTTTCCAACTCCTCCCGAAGACGCATCAATTCCCTATAAGCCGAGACATAGCTATCCTTATGTTTCAAAGCCATGTCTTCGGCCAGCTTCAGAGAAGCAGCAAGGGCAATAGAGCTAGCCTTCTCACCCTCCAGTTCCTTCTCCACCTTGGCCAACTTCACCTCCAACTCCTCCTTCAGACCCTTGATTCGATCGAACTCTGACTTGGCCACCTCCATAAAAGATTTGGTAGCATGAACCGGAATCCCCTGAATTTTTCGAAAAATAGCCGCACCCATATGGGCCATCTTTACACTATTTTGGGTAATAAAATACAAATGCTTTAACAGAGACACGTCGTCCATGGAAAGCCCACCATAGGGGGCAATTTGCTGGTCTACAAATTCAATGGCATCAAAGTCTGGAGCATCCAAGTTAAAGGGTTCGGATATTTTTTGCTTTTTCAAAGGAGGGGCACCAGAAGCAGCAGCAGAAGTTTGAGGAGGATCGACCTGATGAAATTGGGGAGTAGGAATCACTTTCCTCGGCCCAAGGGAACTCGACACCGGGGGCTTCAGGGGGACCTGTGAAGATCCCTCGCCGGCCACCTTGGCCGAGATGTTCAGAGCAGCAGTTGCCTTCTTTGCCCTTTTAAAGGCCTTCATAGAGTCGTTATTCTTTGACATCCCTACAAAACACAAAACAGTCACGACAAAGAGCTACAAAAGAGGAAGAAAAAGGAAATAAGTACAGAAACAAGTCAGATAAATACCCAAAACAGTCCGAACTAAGGATGGGTTATTCAAAAATCTTTTTGTATCAAGATGGGGCGGTTTTCCCCATAGATCCTCAAGAACAACAACGAAAGCACGCTCAACATCGTCAAGCATCTCCCAAGTATAACGAGACACCCTCACATCCCTCTGCCACTCTAGAGGGAAAGAAGGCTCATCATTTTCGTCAAGAAAAAAGGGGCGGGCCCCCTCGACAGCACGGTCCTTAAAGAAGTAATTCTTGAAATCCTTAAAAGACTCATCATACATAGCAAAAACTTTGTGGCCCTGGGTGGACCTGAAGGAAACCCAGGAAGCCTTCTTTTTTGAAGTACCGCCAGGCTTGGCAGAAACAAACAGGTAAAGAAACAAAGTCTGGGAAGGTGTTACATCTAGTTCACGGCAGAGAAGTTGAAAAATTTTAATAAAACCCCAGGAATTGGGATGAAGCTGGGATGGAGCAATATTACACGACCACAATAGGTCGGTTTCAAAAGCAGTAAATGGAAAAGTAACATTCAATTGGCTGAAAAAATATTCATAGGCATAGAAGAAGGGACGCTCCCTCTCAATGGAAGTCGGGAAGCAAACCCTCTCATCAGAATCAGGAGCAACAAGCTCGTAATCCCCCTCGCGAGCATTGTTTCCACAAATCCTATGACGCTTCCTCAGCTCTGTGCAAAATTCAGCGTCCACAACGGAAACACACAACAAAACAAGGGAGTCCAGCCCTACAAGTAAGAAAAGAAAATGAGGTTACTACAAACATCTCGGACAAAGGAGAAAACAGCTCGGTCAATACTTCTCAGGCAATGAAAAGCAAGAAAAGGAAAACCCCAAGACTCAAAACCAAAGTCCTGGGGCATCCTTTGGAGGCAGTAAACAAGGCAAGGTTTCCAGAAAAATAATGTGAAGTTCGCATCCCAGCATTTTTCAAGAACAAGACCTCAAAACAAACAAGCATTTTCAGAAGCATAAGTCATCACAGTGTACCAAACAAAAAGCATTCCCAGAACGTCAAAACGCGCCAAAGCAGAAATTGCTAAAGGTATGAACTTTCTCAAAATCAGAAACAAAAACGATCAAGCAAAGCAAGGAACAAGATGTAGATTCTCTATCAGAAGCAACAAACAAAACCCTAGAAAGCCTCGACGAAAATATCAAAAGAGCGCACGAAAGAAAGCGAAGGAAAACACGTTTACAACGACAAACAAACAAGATCATGAAAAGGTTCAAACTTTCAAACATGCAAAATCAAAGCTTCACCAAAAAATGAAAAGTAAAGCCGCGAAAGAAGCAAGAAAGTTAGTACCAACTTGAAAAAGAAGCGAGCTTCAAAGAAACTGAAGATGGAAATCTGGGAACACCTTCTCGCAAAGAAACGCAAACAGTGAGCAAATGTCGCAGGGAGAAACGCGAAACTCCAGGCGAAAAAAGAAGCTCCAGAAACACCAAACGACGCCGCAAACTCAGAAAAAGGAAAAGCACGAAACAAAAAATAGAAGAGCGGAGAGAACGGAGAAAAGAAGTTATGAAAAGAGGAAAAGAAGAGAAACCGTTTCTGGGCTTGCAAAATCAAAATAAAGAGCCAAAAGGAAACGGGGCAATTAATGCTAAAATTAAGAAAGCATTAAACCCTCGCACGTTCCCAAAATGCCAATGTAAAAGCGCGCGCCTTTAGAGGAAAACGTTCTACATTCAAAAGATTCTACAAAAGAAGAAATCGACAAAGTGCTTGAGTTCGGCTTCATCATGAAAAGACCGAAGTCAAAAACTCGACCTCAACAGAAAGACCGAGCTCAAGCAGGGGCACTGTTCATACCCTGGGTCGAGCTGTCCGACCCGGGATGTTCGACAGACAAAGCGACCGACCTCTTCAGGTCAGGACAACCCGACCTCTCCTCAAAAGAGGTCGGCCAAGTCACAGGAAAGCCCAGATGAAGGGCCCGAATAGAGGAACGCGCCCCAAATCCAAGGGCAGCCCAAGCCCATAGGGATAAGGGTGGTTCCCTTAAAAGATGACCTCACTTAAAGATAAGATAAAGATAAGATAAGATAACTAACTTATCTTATCCGCAGAAGGCCACATCTCACCATTATAAATACACTGGAGCACCCATGTATAACTCATACTCTGATTCTACTCAATACCTGTTTAATACCCTTGCTAACTTAAGCTTCGGAGTCCCTTGTAGGTACCCCCACCCTCCGGGGACGAAGGATCAGCACCACCACCAAGTCCAACAAGTCGGACACACCAGCTCCGGCCGCTGTACACCTGCCGGACACGTCGACTCCGACCAACACAGAAGATCTCGTCCGAGATCGACCTACAGTTTCAGGTAACCCTCGGAACAATTTCCATTCCTCGAAGTCTTCCGGAGCTCCCTGACACATGCGGGAAAACCTGAATAGCTCCTCAAATTTGTCTGTATACTCAGATACGGACATAGCACCTTACTTCAACTGCAGTAACTCCAATTCCTTGGCTGTCCTGGCAAAATTTGGAAAGTACTTCTTTTAGAATTCTACCTGGAAGGCATCCCAAGTGATAGGATCATCCCCCTGCTGCAGAAGGTGTCGGGCCCCTTGCCACCAATGCGATGCTTCCCCAGTAAGCAGATAGGTAGAAAATTCAACACAATGCTCCTCGGGTACCAACTACGCTTGCAGCGCTCGCTCCATAGCCTGAAACCAGGTATCAGCTTCAGTCAGATTGGTGGTTCCCTTGAACTTAGGTGGATTAACCTTTAAGAAAGTTGCCAGTGTCATCGGACCCTGAGCTTCACTTCCGCCATTGCCATTATTATTTATCTGTTGCCAAAAGCCTCCGCAGTGGCCTGCATAATAGCAGCCATATTCTCCAACGCCGCCATAAGGTTTACCGGGTTATTCGGGTTGATTTTCGATTTCTGCGTACTAGTACGATCTCTTTCACGTCCCCGACCGAGTCCACGAGGCGTCATCTGGTTCCTATACACACCAAACAATCGATATCAAGTTGATCAGTCTCAATATCGGAAGTATAGTGCTTCAAAGTACCAAAGGTACACTCATGGACTTCATGCTAGATGTATCGGTTAGATACCCTAACTAGCATAGGCACAGACTCAGAGTATGCATTGAAGCATAAACAGTTCCATCCCTCAGGCTCACAAGGACGAACTGCTCTGATACCATAATGTAATACCCTAATATTTAAATTCTTATGCTCGAGTCATAAGTCAATGATACTACGGTGGTACGACTCTCAGGTGGATTTTTAATATATAAATATAGGTAATTTCGGAAAGAGTATTAATCGAGAAGCCTTGAAAAGAGTATAAATAAATTCATGAAGACGTATCACTCACGTTTCGACAACAAAAGAAAGATAAACCGTGAAGCCGAAAGCGATATACGGACAAGGCATAAAGGAGATTAAGAGATAGATAACATATAGATATATATATAACATAAGTAAATAGCCACTAGTCGCGACTCGCGAAGTTTAGGCCGGCTAAGGTACAGTATGAAAGTAGTTGACAACAGTATATTCTAATCTCTCCTAAAGGAAACATGAGAGCCTCTATAGGCAAGTTCAAAAAAGTTCAATACATAATATAATCTTTTCAAAACAAAGGTGGAGAGATTCTAAGCAAAACACAAAGTAGAGAAAATAAGGATCTTCGTTGTCTCTCAGACGACCCACAACTCACTTCTTAGCATCTGGACCTGTATCTGAAAAATAAGAGATATATACAGAATGAGAACCCCGGGCCCATGGGTTCCTAGTACGGTAAAAGTGCCAAATAAATACAATGCACTGCAATAAAAACTCACTAAGTATCCTAAACTTCTTCACCAATTATCCATCCTAGGTTCTCGCTAATCCATGAATAGGCAACTGTCATAAGGGAGTGCTAAAGCTAATTCATGTTTTACATGTTTCCCAACTCGCTGACTCTTCCACGAATCAGACTCAGAATCATAAGCAAAACCATCACCAGTTGTTCTACCTCAACAATTCTATATCAATACATCATACCCTCACCTGGAGCTAGTGAAACCACATCACTGCGTCTACCTAGGGAGCTCAAATTATCTCATTCAATGATCATCATCATCATCATGCAATCGCATCATCAATTCATCTCATCAAGAACAGCCTTCAACATCCACCGACACCAGCATGAGGGGCCTCTCAGTTGTACAAACACAAGCAATACAGGCAAGTAACGCAAATAAGGTACAAGTAGAACAAGTAGCACATAATCAGGAAACATAGCATATATGATGTAGAAATCCAAAACAAATAGGCAAACCCAAACAATTCAAACATATGCAAATAATGTATGCCTGCCCTATGGCTGATGATATCATCTGTCGGTTATATAGCCAACCCGACATGTCCTGGTAGCTAACCATTGGACAGAAACACCCCTTGCGGAGCAAGTAGGTTTGAGCTACAACCCCCTTGCTACTACCTGCTCAACCCAGAGCCAATGAAATAACCACTACTGCGGCTACTACCCAGGCGGGTGTTTAAAAGCTCAACTTGGAGCGAGTGGATTCACCACTACCGCCGCTACTACCCAGGCATCACAATCTCTGACCTGGAGCAAGTGGGACGAACCACAACCCTTGCTACTGCCCAGAATCTCAAAACATACATTCGTTCAGTTTAAAAGTAATCATCATTGTTATCAAATCTCAAATATTAACCTGGAGCAAGCGGGATGAACCACCACCCTTACTACTAGCCAGGTATCACAAATACATTCATTCAAAACCCCATAATTAAACTCATTTATCATAAACATCCTTTCCCGTCTCATACCCGGAGCAAGTGGACAATGTCACTGCCTACTACCCGGGGTCACACATCACATTTCAACATTTTCCATTATTATCCATTTAACACATTCATTCATTAATCATATATGCATTTATACTCAGCCATAATCAATAATGGCTTTGCCGTAACCCGGCAATAACTCAGCCATCCGGATCACGGTTCAATCAAGAACCATCCATTTATAAATAAATATAGCCCTTCGGCTCATGGCATACACGATACTTCCACCGTCATCCTCCATATCTCATATAATCATCTTTGATCATCATTGATCATAACTTTTTCCCTTGCTTCATTCGCAAGTTACCACATCCCCTAGATCATTTCTCATTGGTAGGCATATCATAATGATTTAATACATAAGGGGTGAGATCGGAGGCTTAGAAGTATGAGATTTGGCTTTTAAAACTCAAAAATCAACTTTGGCATGAAAACAGGGCCACGCGTACGCGTCCTCCACGCGCACGCGTGGATGGCCACAATGTTCATCGACGCGTATGCGTCGCCCACGCGTACGCGTGGGTGGAAAAAACAGCAAAAGGACGCGCCCGCGTCAGCCACGCATACGTGTGGGTGCATTTGTGCCTCACGCATAAAACTGGCACAACTCCGACACAACTCTCAGGAAAAATGGCTCGGCATTGGGTGTAGCGCATCGACGCGCATGCGCACACCACGCACTCGCGTGGATGGTGTAGGCGTGGGGGGCATTCTGCTAAAAAATTTTCTAAGTTAAAAGCTGCAGAATTCACAGATTAAACCCCCAATCTTTCAACGGACATAACTTCCTCGTTTTAAATCATTTTTCGCCCGTTCCTCGAACGACATGGACACCCTGGATCCAATTTTATTTCTAAATGAGTTTGGCACAAAACAAGAGTCCAGAGTCCAATTTATGTTCCGTCAAAGTATGCTCAAAAACCATATTTTAATTCAAAACCACAAAGTGCCATTTTCAACCCTTTTCAAAATCAACCAAAGCATGCCAATTTCGACCCTTTTTGAAATCAATCAAAATATACCAAAATCAATATCAAGCCTCCTCAACTCATGAATTAACACCTTACCACAATTCACAAAACCTCCATATAACCATTTTTTACCCATTTCAAATAAATGGCTAAATTACAAACACATTAACATGTCATACATCCTTCGTCATCCCAATTTCCAACAATACTATTTCCAATCAATCATCATTATACATAATCGATATCATACTCACTATCACATGGTTTCAACCACAAATCAACCTTAATCATTCCTCAAGTATATATCACAACATACATATCTCTCATGCATTATCATACCATCAAGGCATCAATAATCATAATCACATATATGACCACATAATATATCTCAACCAAAACCAAACATACCTCATCTATATAATTTCACCCAAAATTACCAAATTCCACACTTCAACTCCTCAAACCTTATTATTCAATAACCAACCCGATCATTCATATATTCATTATCTGAAATTCATCCAATCACTCGTGTCATCATACAATGCACACATCAACTTACCTTCCTTACCCCCTTTTCGGCCTCCGGCCCAAGATTCATAGCCTCCGGCCCAATTTCACAATTTAAATGCATAAACCACAAATCAATACTCATTACCCAATACATCAAATTCTCAATACACCAAGCATACAAGGCCACACAATTCTCAACCCAATCATTAATTCACATTACATACCAACTATGCATATTAGTACTAACCATTTACACAATCCAAACGTAATCCTAGGGGCATCTAGCCTAGAAATTCTCATCACACCACACGGTACTTAAATAAAACTTAAACCATACTTCTTGTAGCCAAACCAATTGAGCCTCTTCTATGGAAGTCTCCACCAACCCTTAGCTCCAAGCCTTACTAAAGCTCCACATGCAACACCAACCTCCCAATTGTGCATCAAAATCACCAAATACACTAACATAACCAATTTCACATACATACATCAACCTAGGACTCATAAAAATGATAAATCACAAGAGTTTGAGCACTTCTTACCTTAGCCCATATGAAGTAGGGAAAGAACCCACTTAGAATCCATGTTAGAGTATCCCTAAACACCCAAAATCACAAGATTTCAATACTAACTACCTAAAAACGTGTAACAGTGTGGAATTTTGAAAACTGGGCAGAGATGAATGGAATACTCACTAAAAAACTTAGATAGAATTGTAGAGGATGAGAAGAGCGATGCGTGGCCGCAAACGATTCGTCAATCGGAGCTCCATAGCTCAAGTTATGGTGGTTTGAAGATTAAAGAGAGTTATGTTTTCTCTCTTCTCTTCTCCCTTCTCAATTTAGCGCCCCTCTTCTTATTTTTAGGGTAAAATGAGCTGAATACTCATAACTAATGTCTATATATGTTAGGTCTTAGACCCACTTAGGTCTGGTTCACTTATTTTGTCTGTTGGCCCAATTTTTGGGCCAAAACCCTTTAAGATTAGTGCTCTAAATTGCACTTTAAATATTTCTACTTCCCCTAATTATAATTCCTCATTTTTTAATCTTATTTACTGGTGCACGAAATTGTGATCACTACAACTTCGCACAACTAACCAGCAAGTGCACTGGGTCGTCCAAGTAATAAACCTTACGCGAGTAAGGGTCGATCCCACGGAGATTGGTGGTATGAAGCAAGCTATGGTCACCTTGTAAATCTCAGTCAGGCAGACTCAAATGGATATAGTGATGAACGAAAATAACATAAAAGATAAAGATAGAGATACTTATGTATATCATTGGTGTAAGAGCTTCAGACAAGTGTATGGAGATGCCTTCCCTTCCGTCTCTCTGCTTTCCGACTGTCTTCATCCAATCCTTCTTACTCCTTTCCATGGCAAGCTCGTGTAAGGTTTCACTGTTGTCAGCAGCTACCTCCCATCCGCGCAGTGAAAGCTAATGCACACACTCTGTCACAGTGCTGCCAATCACCGGTTTGGTTCCCTCCCCTACCGGAATAGAATAACTCTTTTGCGTCTGTCACTAACGCCCAGTAGGTTACAGGTTTGAAGCACGTCACAGTCATTCAATCATTGAATCCTACTCAGAATACCACAGACAAGGTTTAGACCTTCCGGATTCTCTTGAATGCCGCCATCAGGTCCTGCCTATACCACGAAGATTCCGAAGAATCCAAGAGATATTCACTAAGCCTCAGATGCTTGTAGAACAAGAATGGTTGTCAGTCACCTTGTTCATGGGTGAGAATGGTGATGGGCGTCATCATCACCTTCATCATGTTGAAGAACAAGTGATATCTTGGATAAAGAACAAGCGGAATTGAATGGAAGAACAATAGTAATTGCATTAATACTCGAGGTACAGCAGAGCTCCACCCTTAATCTATGGTGTGTAGAAACTCCACCGTTGAAAATACATAAGAACAAGGTCTAGGAATGGCCGTGAGGCCAGCCCTCCAATGATCTAAGAACTAGATGTCCGAAGATGAAAATACAATAGTAAAAGGTTCTATATATAGAAAACTAGTAGCCTAAGGTGTACAAAGGTGAGTAAATGACATAAAAATCCACTTCCGGGCCCACTTGGTGTGTGCTTGGGCTGAGCATTGAAGCATTTTCGTGTAGAGACTCTTCTTGGAGTTAAACGCCAGCTTTTATGCCAGTTTGGGCGTTTAACTCCCATTTAGGTGCCAGTTCCGGCGTTTAACGCTGGAATTTCTTGAGGTGACTTTGAACGCCGGTTTGGGCCATCAAATCTTGGGCAAAGTATAGACTATCATATATTGCTGGAAAGCCCAGGATGTCTACTTTCCAACGCCATTGAGAGCGCGCCAATTGGGCTTCTGTAGCTCCAGAAAATCCACTTCGAGTGCAGGGAGGTCAGAATCCAACAGCATCTGCAGTCCTTTTCAGTCTCTGGATCAGATTTTTGCTCAGGACCCTCAATTTCAGTCAGAAAATACCTGAAATCACAGAAAAACACACAAACTCATAGTAAAGTCCAGAAAAGTGATTTTTAATTAAAAACTAATAAAAATATACTAAAAACTAACTAAAGATACTAAAAACATACTAAAAACAATGCCAAAAAGCATACAAATTATCCGCTCATCACAACACCAAACTTAAATTGTTGCTTGTCCCCAAGCAACTGAAAATCAAATAAGATAAAAAGAAGAGAATATACTATAGACTCCAATTATCAATGAAACATAGCTCCAAATTAGATGAGCGGGACTAGTAGCTTTTTGCCTCCAAACAGTTTTGGCATCTCACTTTATCCTCTGAGGTTCAGAATGATTGGCTTCTTTAGGAACTTAGAATCCAGATAGTGTTATTGATTCTCCTAGTTAAGTATGATGATTCTTGAACACAGCTACTTATTGAGTCTTGGCTGTGGCCCAAAGCACTCTGTCTTCCAGTATTACCACCGGATACATACATGCCACAGACACATAATTGGGTGAACCTTTTCAGATTGTGACTCAGCTTTGCTAAAGTCCCCAATTAGAGGTGTCCAGGGTTCTTAAGCACACTCTTTTTGCCTTGGATCACAACTTTATTTTTTTCTTTTTCTTTTCTTTTTCTTTCTCCCCTTTTTTTTCGTTTTTCTGCTTCTCTCTTTTTTTTTTTTTTGTATTCACTGCTTTTTCTTGCTTCAAGAATCATTTTTATGATTTTTCAGATCCTCAGTAACATGTCTCCTTTTTCATCATTCTTTCAAGAGCCAACAATTTTAACATTCATGAACAACAAATTCAAAAGACATATGCACTGTTCAAGCATACATTCAGAAAACAAAAAGTATTTGTCACCACATCAAACTAATTAAGCTAGTTTTAAAGATGAATTTGAAATCCTGTACTTCTTGTTCTTTTGTGATAAAAACAGTTTTCATTTAAGAAAGGTGATGGATTCATATTGATAGCTTTAAGGCATAGACACTAAGACACTAATGATCATAAGACACAAACATAGATAAACATAAGCATAGAAATTCGAAAAACAGAAAAATAAAGAACAAGGAGATTAAAGAACGGGTCCACCTTAATGATGGCGGCTCTTTCTTTCTCTTGAAGATCCTATGGAGTGCTTGAGCTCCTCAATGTCTCTTCCTTGTCTTTGTTGCTCCTCTCTCATGATTCTTTGATCTTCTCTAATTTCATGGAGGAGGATGGCATGTGCTTCACCCTTAGTTGTCCCATGTTGGAACTTAATTCTCCTAGGGAGGTGTTCAGTTGCTCCCAATAGTCTTGTGGAGGAAAGTGCATCCCTTGAGGTATCTCAGGGATCTCATGATGAGAGGGGTCTCTTGTTTGCTCCATCTTCTTCTTAGTGATGGGCTTGAGGTCATGCCTTCTCAGTTGAACCGGCTTGGATGCCATAAATGGTTATGGAAAAGCAAAAAGCAATGCTTTTACCACACCAAACTTAAAAGGTTTGCTCGTCCTCGAGCAAAAGAAGAAAGAAGAGAGTAGAAGAAGAAGAAATAGAGGAGAGGGAGATGGCCTTGTGGTTCGGCCATAAGGAGAAGAAGTGGTGTTTTATGAAGGATGGATGTGAGTGGTGAAGAGAAAGAGATTGAGGTGATTGGTGAATGGGTGAAGAAGAAAAGAGAGAGTGGTGGGTTGTTTGGGATCCTGTGGGGTCCACAGATCCTTAGGTGTCAAGGAAAAGTCATCCTTGCACCAAATGGGGCTCAAAAACACGTTTTGAGCCAATTCTGGCGTTAAACGCCGGGCTGGTGCCCATTTCTGGCGTTTAACGCCAGGTTCTAGCCCTTTCCTGGCGTTTAACGCCAGTCTGGTGCCCCTTTCTGGCGTTAAACGCCCAGAATGGTGCCAGACTGGGCGTTAAACGCCCAACTGCTACCTTCACTGGCGTTTAAACGCCAGTGAGTTCTTCCTCCAGGGTGTGCTGTTTTTCTTCCTGTTTTTCATTCTGTTTTGCTTTTTCAATGGATTTTGTGACTTCTTATGATCATCAACCTACAAAAAAGATAAATAACAAAAGAAAATAGTTAACTATAAAACATTGGGTTGCCTCCCAACAAGCGCTTCTTTAATGTCATTAGCTTGACAGAGGACTCTCATGGAGCCTCAGAAATACTCAGAACCGTGTTGGAACCTCCCAACACCAAACTTAGAGTTTGAATGTGGGGGTTCAACACCAAACTTAGAGTTTGGTTGTGGCCTCCCAACACCAAACTTAGAGTTGACTGTGGGGGCTCTGCTTGGCTCTGTTTTGAGAGAAGCTCTTCATGCTTCCTCTCCATGATGATAGAGGGATATCCTTGAGCCTTAAACACCAAGGATTCTTCATTCACTTGAATGATCAACTCTCCTCTATCAACATCAATCACAGCCTTTGCTGTGGCCAGGAAGGGTCTGCCAAGGATGATGGATTCATCCATGCACTTCCCAGGATCTTGTCTCTTTTGAGGTAATTTCTGCCTAGACAAGTCATCCAGTTCTTTGGTGAGCAAGGGGGGTTCATCTTCCCAAGTCTCATTTCCAAATAACTTGTCATTTAGCTTCATGATTGCTCCAAGGTATTTAGCAACTTGCTCTTCAGTGACATACTCATCCTCTTCAGAGGAAGAATACTCATCAGAGCTCATGAATGGCAGAAGTAAGTCCAATGGAATCTCTATGGTCTCATTTTGAGCCTCAGATTTCCATTGTTCCTCATTGAGGAACTCAGAGGAGTTTGGTATACGCCCACTGAGGTCTTCCTCAGTGGCGTCCTCCTCCTCTCTTTCCTCTCCATATTCGGCCATGTCTATGGCTTTGCACTCTCCTTTTGGATTTTCTTCTGTATTACTTGGGAGAGTACTAGGAGGGAGTTCAGTAACTTTCTTACTCAGCTGACCCACTTGTCCTTCCAAATTCCTAATGGAGGACCTTGTTTCAGTCATGAAACTTTGAGTGATCTTTATTAGATCAGAGACCATTGTTGCTAAGTCAGAAGTATTCTGCTTAGAATTCTCTGTCTGTTACTGAGAAGATGATGGAAAAGGCTTGCCATTGCTAAACCTGTTTCTTCCACCATTATTGTTATTGAAACCTTGTTGAGGTCTCTCTTGATTCTTCCATGAGAATTTGGGTGATTTCTCCATGAAGAATTATAGGTGTTTCCATAGGGTTCTCCTAGGTAATTCACCTCTTCCATTGAAGGGTTCTCAGGATCATAGGCTTCTTCCTTAGATGAAGCATCCTTAGTACTGCATGGTGCATTTTGCATTCCAGACAAACTTTGAGAAATCAAATTGACTTGTTGATTCAATATCTTGTTCTGAGCCAGTATGGCATTCAGAGCATCAATCTCAAGAACTCCTTTCTTCTGATTAGTCCCATTGTTCACAGGATTCCTTTCAGAAGTGTACATGAATTGGTTATTTGCAACCATTTCAATCAGCTCTTGAGCTTCTGTAGGCGTCTTCTTCAAATGAAGAGATCCTCCAGCAGAGCTATCCAAAGACATCTTGGATAGTTCAGAGAGACCATCATAGAAAATACCTGTGATGCTCCATTCAGAAAGCATGTCAGAAGGACATTTTCTGATTAATTGTTTGTATCTTTCCCAAGCTTCATAGAGGGATTCTCCATCCTTCTGTCTGAAGGTTTGGACTTCCACTCTAAGCTTACTCAATTTTTGAGGTGGAAAGAACTTTGCCAAGAAGGCATTGACTAGCTTTTCCCAAGAGTCCAGGCTTTCTTTAGGTTGTGAGTCCAACCATGTCCTAGCTCTGTCTCTTACAGCAAAAGGGAATAGCATCAGTCTATAGACCTCAGGGTCTACCCCATTAGTCTTGACTGTGTCACAGATTTGCAAGAATTCAGCTAAGAACTGATGAGGATCTTCCATTGGAAGTCCATGGAACTTGCAATTCTGTTGCATTAGAGAAACTAATTGAGGCTTTAGCTCAAAGTTGTTTGCTCCAATGGCAGGGATAGAGATGCTTCTCCCATAGAAATCAGGAGTAGGTGCAGTAAAGTCACCCAGCACCTTCCTTGCATTGTTGGCATTGTTGTTGTTTTCGGCTGCCATGTGTCCTTCTTCTTTGAAGAATTCGGTCAGGTCCTCTAAAGAGAGTTGTGCCTTGGCTTCTCTTAGTTTTCGCTTCAAGGTTCTCTCAGGTTCAGGGTCAGCTTCAACAAGAATGCCTTTGTCTTTGTTCCTGCTCATATGAAAGAGAAGAGAACAAGAAAATATGGAATCCTCTATGTCACAGTATAGAGATTCCTTGAGGTGTCAGAAGAAAAGAAAAGTAGAAGACAGAAGTAGAAAATTCGAACTTATCAAAGAAGATGGAGTTCGAATTTGCATTAAGGAATAGTGTTAGTCCATAAATGGAAGGATGTGAGAAGAAGGGAAGTAATTTTCGAAAATTAAGAAAAAGATTTTGAAAACATTTTGAAAAACACTTAATTGATTTTCGAAAACAAAAGTGGGAAAGAAGTAAAGTGATTTTTGAAAAAGATTTTGAAATTAGAAATTAAAAAGATTTGATTGAAAACTATTTTGAAAAAGATGTGATTAAAAGATTTGATTGAAAAGTTATGGTTTTAAAAAGATGTGATTGAGAAGATATGATTTGAAAACAATTTTAAAAGATATGATTTGAAAACAATTTGAAAAGATATGATTTTGAAAATTAATGACTTGCCTAACAAGAAAAGATATGATTTAAACATAAAACCTTCCTTAACAGAAAAGGCAAAAAATGTTCAATCAAATCATTAATTGTTAGTAAGTATCTTTGAAAAAGGAAAGAAATTGATTTTGAAAACATTTGATTGAAAAGATATGATTTGAAAAAGATTTGATTTTGAAAAACTTTGAAAACTTGAAAAAAATTGATTTTAAAAACAAAATCTTCCCCCTTTGCCATCCTGGCGTTAAACGCCCAGAATGGTGTACATTCTGGCGTTTAACGCCCAAACCTATACCTTTTTGGGCGTTAAACGCCCAACCAGGTACCCTGGCTGGCGTTTAAACGCCAGTCTGTCTTCTTCACTGGGCATTTTTGAATGCTCAGCTTTTTCTGTATAATTCCTCTGCAGTATGTTCTGAATCTTCAATTCTTTGTATCATTGACTTGAAAAGACACAAATTAAAAATATTTTTGGATTTTTAATAATTAAAATGCAACAAGAATCAAATAACAATGCATGCAAGACACCAAACTTAGCAGTTTGTATACTATTGACACTAACTACATAAGAATGCATATGAGAAACACAAAACACTCAAGTCAATAGAATTCAAAGATCAAAACAAGAAAATCATCAAGAACAACTTGAAGATCAATGAGGACACATGCATGAATGCAATAAGAACAGAAACATGCAATTGATACTAAACTTAAGATGAGACTCTATACTCAAACAAGAAATATTTTTGGTTTTTATGATTTTGTAATTTTTTTGGCTTTTTCGAAAATTAAGTGAAAAGGAAAATAAAGGTATCAAAATTCTTAGTGAGAATTCCAGGAATCATGCAATGTTAGTCTAAAGCTTTAGTCTAAAGGAATTAGACATAGCTAGCTATGCTTCAGCAAGACATTGCATTCAAGAGCTAAATTGATGATGATCAATCAGCTTTGGTGATGATAAGAACATCACCTTGAAACACTAGAATTCATTCTTAAGAACTCTGAAGAAAAATAAATGCCTAATCTAAGCAACAAGATGAACCGTCAGTTGTCCATACACAAGAACAATCCCCGGCAACGGCGCCAAAAACTTGGTGCACGAAATTGTGATCACTACAACTTCGCACAACTAACCAGCAAGTGCACTGGGTCGTCCAAGTAATAAACCTTACGCGAGTAAGGGTCGATCCCACGGAGATTGGTGGTATGAAGCAAGCTATGGTCACCTTGTAAATCTCAGTCAGGCAGACTCAAATGGATATAGTGATGAACGAAAATAACATAAAAGATAAAGATAGAGATACTTATGTATATCATTGGTGTAAGAGCTTCAGACAAGTGTATGGAGATGCCTTCCCTTCCGTCTCTCTGCTTTCCGACTGTCTTCATCCAATCCTTCTTACTCCTTTCCATGGCAAGCTCGTGTAAGGTTTCACTGTTGTCAGCAGCTACCTCCCATCCGCGCAGTGAAAGCTAATGCACACACTCTGTCACAGTGCTGCCAATCACCGGTTTGGTTCCCTCCCCTACCGGAATAGAATAACTCTTTTGCGTCTGTCACTAACGCCCAGTAGGTTACAGGTTTGAAGCACGTCACAGTCATTCAATCATTGAATCCTACTCAGAATACCACAGACAAGGTTTAGACCTTCCGGATTCTCTTGAATGCCGCCATCAGGTCCTGCCTATACCACGAAGATTCCGAAGAATCCAAGAGATATTCACTAAGCCTCAGATGCTTGTAGAACAAGAATGGTTGTCAGTCACCTTGTTCATGGGTGAGAATGGTGATGGGCGTCAATCATCACCTTCATCATGTTGAAGAACAAGTGATATCTTGGATAAAGAACAAGCGGAATTGAATGGAAGAACAATAGTAATTGCATTAATACTCGAGGTACAGCAGAGCTCCACACCTTAATCTATGGTGTGTAGAAACTCCACCGTTGAAAATACATAAGAACAAGGTCTAGGAATGGCCGTGAGGCCAGCCCTCCAATGATCTAAGAACTAGATGTCCGAAGATGAAAATACAATAGTAAAAGGTTCTATATATAGAAAACTAGTAGCCTAAGGTGTACAAAGGTGAGTAAATGACATAAAAATCCACTTCCGGGCCCACTTGGTGTGTGCTTGGGCTGAGCATTGAAGCATTTTCGTGTAGAGACTCTTCTTGGAGTTAAACGCCAGCTTTTATGCCAGTTTGGGCGTTTAACTCCCATTTAGGTGCCAGTTCCGGCGTTTAACGCTGGAATTTCTTGAGGTGACTTTGAACGCCGGTTTGGGCCATCAAATCTTGGGCAAAGTATAGACTATCATATATTGCTGGAAAGCCCAGGATGTCTACTTTCCAACGCCATTGAGAGCGCGCCAATTGGGCTTCTGTAGCTCCAGAAAATCCACTTCGAGTGCAGGGAGGTCAGAATCCAACAGCATCTGCAGTCCTTTTCAGTCTCTGGATCAGATTTTTGCTCAGGACCCTCAATTTCAGTCAGAAAATACCTGAAATCACAGAAAAACACACAAACTCATAGTAAAGTCCAGAAAAGTGATTTTTAATTAAAAACTAATAAAAATATACTAAAAACTAACTAAAAGATACTAAAAACATACTAAAAACAATGCCAAAAAGCATACAAATTATCCGCTCATCATTTACTCATAATCAATTTTCTCAGCTGCAGTACCAGGCAGGTCTCAGCCGGTACTGCTGGTCAAAATTTCACTGCGCGCTTTTACGTAGAAAACTATGTTTTCCGACTCGAAAAAATTTATTGAATCCAAATATCATATTTAAATCATCAAATTCAAATTTCCAAATCTTCCAACCATATTCGCTCCTATTTAACTTATTATTTAATTAATTTCGGTTAGACCGGGTATTACAGCTCCTTAATGTCTCTTCCTTGCCTTTGTTGCTCCATCCTTAGTGCTTTTGGTGCTCCTATCCTTAGTTGCTCCCAATAGTTGTGTGGAGAAAAATATATTCCTTGAGGCATCTCAGGAATTTCTTGATGAGGGAATTTCTTATGCTCTTGTTGAGGTTCATGGGGATCCTGTGGGGTCCACAGATCTTGAGGTGTCAAGGATTTCTCATCCCTGCACCATTTAGGCGTGTAAACGCCCTCTGTATGCAATATTGGCGTTTAACACCAGACTGCTGCCTATTTCTGGCGTTGAATGCCAGGTTTTATGCCTTTTATGGTGTTTAACGCCAAGCTGTAGCCTGTTTCTGGCATTAAATGCCAGTCTGGTGCCCATTTCTGGCGTTAAACGCCCAGAATGGTGCCAGACTGGGCATTTAACGCCCATCCTACTACCTTTACTGGCGTTTAAATGCCAGTAAGTTCTTCCTCCAGGGTGTGCTGTTTTTAATGCTGTTTTTGAATTTGCTTTGATTTTTGCAGTTGTTTTTTTTTTACTCCACATGATCATCAACCTAAAGAAAACATAAAATAATAATGGAAAATGAAAATTTACATAGATAAATAAAAATTGGGTTGCCTCCCAATAAGCACTTCTTTAATGTCAATATCTTGACAGTGGGCTCTCATAGAGCCTCACAGATAATCAGAGCATGGTTGTGGCCTCTCAACACCAAACTTAGAGTTTGGTTGTGGCCTCCCAACACCAAACTTAGAGTTTGAATGTGGGGGCTTTGTTTGACTCTGTATTGAGAGAAGCTTTTCATGCTTCTTCTCCATGTATACAGTAGGTGAACCTTGAGTCTTGAATATAAGGTAGTCCTCATTCAATTGAAGAACCAACTCTCCTCTATCAACATCAATCATAGCTTTTGCTGTGGCTAGGAAAGGTCTGCCAAGGATGATAGATTCATCCTCATCCTTCCCAGTGTCTAGGATTATGAAATCAGCAGGGATGTAAAGGCCTTCAACCTTCACTAGCATGTCCTATACTAGTCCATAAGCCTGTTTCATTGATTTGTCTGCCATCTCTAGTGAAATTATTGTAGCTTATACCTCAAAGATTCCTAGTTTCTCCATTACAGAGAGTGGCATGAGGTTAATACTATATCACACAGAGCCTTCTCAAAGGTCATGGTGCCTATGGTACAGGGTATTAAGAATTTACCAGGATCCTATTTCTTTTGAGATAAAGTTTGCTGAACCCAGGTATTCAGTTCATTAATGAGAAATGGAGGTTCATCCTCCCAAGTCTCATTACCAAATAGCTTGGCATTCAGCTTCATGATTGCTCCTAAATATTGGGTAACTTGCCCTTCAACAATGTCTTCATCTTCTTCAGAAGATGAATAGTCATCAGAGCTCATGAATAGTAAAAGAAAGTTCAATGGAATCTCTATGGTCTCTGTATGAGTCTCAGATTCCTTTGGTTCATCATTGGGATACTCCTTAATGGCCAGTGGACGTTCCCTGAGGCATTCTTCACTGGGAACACTGCCTTTTCACTCTCTCCAGGTTCGGCCACACTAAGTAAGGTTATGGCCTTGCACTCTCTCTTGGGATTTTCTTCTGTATTTCTTCGGAGAGTGCTAGGAGGAGTTTCAGTAACCCTTTTACTCAGCTGGCCCACTTGTGCCTCTAAGTTTCTAATGGAGTACCTTTTTTCATTCATTAAACTGAGAATGGCCTTAGATAGATCAGAGACTATATTTGCTAGGCTAGATGGGTTCTGCTCAGAATTCTCTGTCTGTTGCTGAGAGGATGATGGAAAAGGCTTGCCATTGCTAAACCTGTTTCTTCCACCATTATTATTGTTAAAGCCTTGTTAAGGCTTTTATTGATCCTTCCATGAAAAATTTGGATGATTCCTCCATGATGGATTATAGGTGTTTCCATAGGCTTCACCCATGTAATTCACCTCTGCCATTGCAGGGTTCTCAGGATCATAAGCTTCTTCTTCAGAAGATGCTTCTTTAGTACTGTTGGATGCATCTTGCAATCCATTCAGACTCTGAGAAATCATATTGACTTGCTAGGTCAATATTTTGTTCTAAGCCAATATGACATTCAGAGTATCAATTTCAAGAACTCCCTTCTTCTGAGGCATCCCATTATTCACAGGATTCCTTTCAGAGATGTACATGAACTGGTTATTTGCAACCATTTCAATGAGTTCCTGAGCTTCTGCAGGCATTTTCTTTAGGTGAATAGATCCACTTGCAAAATGGTCCAATGACATCTTAGACAATTCAGACAGACCATCATATAATATATCCAGGATGGTCCATTCTGAGAGCATGGCAGAAGGACACTTTTTGGTCAGTTGCTTGTATCTTTCCCAAGCTTCATAGAGGGATTCACCTTCTTTTTGCCTGAAGGTTTGAACATCCACTCTAATCTTGCTCAGCTTTTGAGGAGGAAAAAATTTGGCTAAGAAAGCCATAACCAGCTTATCCCAAGAGTTCAGGCTATCTCTAGGTTGAGAGTCCAACCATATTTTAGCTCTGTCTCTTACAGCTAAAGGGAAAAGCATAAGCTTGTAGACCTCAGGATCAACTCCATTGATCTTAATAGTATCACATATCTGCAAGAATTCAGTTAAGAACTGAAAAAGGATCTTCTGATGGAAGTCTATAAAACTTACAATTATGTTGCATCAGAGAAACTAATTGAGGCTTAAGCTCAAAATTGTTTGCTCCAATGGCAGGGATTGAGATTCTTCTTCCATGGAAGTTGGAAGTTGGTGTAGTAAAATCACCAAGAACCTTCCTTGCATTGTTATTGTTGTTGGGTTCGGCTATTACTTCTTTTTTGAGATTCTCTGTCAGGTTTTTTCTGGATTGTTGTGCTTTAGCTTCTCTTAGCTTCTTCTTCAGAGTCCTTTCAGGTTCAGGGTTAGCTTCAACAAGAATGTTCTTGTCCTTGCTCCTGCTCATATAAAAAAGAAGAGAACAGAAAATAATGGGGATCCTCTTTGCCCAGATATAGAGGTTCCTTTATGTGAGTAGAAGAGAAGAAGAATAATAATAAAGAAAGAAGAAGAAGAATTTGAACACAGAGAGGGAGAGAGGGTTCGAATTATAAGAAGAAGAGAAGAGTGTTAGTGAAAATAGAAGAAGATGAGAGAGAGAGTTTTCGAAAATTAGAGAGAGAAAATTAGTTAGGTGGTTTTGAAAAATATTTTGAAATTAATTTTGAAAAGATAAGAAGTTAGAAAAATATATTTTGAAATTAAAGTTTGAAAAAGATATGATTTGAACAAGATTTGTTTGAAAAGATATGATTGAAATTTATTTTTAAAAAGGATATGATTGAAAAGATATTATTGAAAAGATATGATTGAAGAATAAATTAAAAAGATTTGATTTTTGAAATTAAAGTTGATGACTTGGCTAACAAGAAACTAAAAAGATATGATTCTAGAATTTAAAGATTGAACCTTTCTTAACCAGAAAGTAACAAACTTGAAATTTTTTGAATCAAATCCTTAAATGTTAGTATTAATTTCGAAAAATATGAGGTGAAAATAGGAAAAAGATTTTGAAAAGTTTTGAAAAAGATTTTTGAAATTTTTCAAAAAAAAGGAAAAAAATGAAAAAAGATTTGATTTTGAAAAAGATTTTGAAAAGATAAATTTTTGAAATCGAAATCTTGTCTTGACTAACAAGAAACAACTTATTTTAAAAAATTTTGACTAAGTCAACCCAAAGATTTCGAAATTTATGAGAGAAATAAGGGAAAGATATTTTTTTTTTGAACTTTTAATGATGAGAGAGAAAAACACAAAAATGACTCAAAACATGAAAATTTTGGATCAAAACCAATGATGCATGCAAGAACACTTTGAATGTCAAGATGAACACCAAGAATACTTTGAAGATCATGATGAACATCAAGAACTTATTTTAAAAAAAAATTTAAGAAAAGAAACACATGCAAGACACCAAACTTAGAAATTTTTAATGCTCAGACACTAACAAATTAAAAATGCATATGAAAAACAAGAAAAGACTCAAAATAAGAAAATCACAAGATCAAATAAGGAGACTTACCAAGAACAACTTGAAGATCATGAAGAACACCATGCATGAGTTTTCGAAAATTTTTGAGAAAAATAAAAATATGCAATTGACACCAAACTTAAAAATTGACACTAGACTCAAATAAGAAACACAAAATATTTTTGATTTTATGATTTTATAAATTTTTTTGTATATTTTTCAAAAATTATTTTGAAGAAGAAAACAAGAAACTCAAAATTTTTAATAAGAATTCCAGGAATCATGCAATGTTAGTCTAAAGCTCAGTCTAAAAAGATTAGACATAGCTAGCCAAACTTCAGCAAGACATTACATACAACAGCCAAATTGATGGGAATCAACTAGCTCCTGTGATGATAAAAGCATCATCTGAAACTCTAGAATTCATTCTTAAAAATTCTGAAGAACAAAATAAAAAGGAAAATACCTAATCTAAGCAACAAGATGAACCGTCACTTGTCCAAACTCGAACAATTCCTGGCAACGGCGCCAAAAACTTGGTGCACGGAATTTTGATCTCTGACAACGGCACCAAAATCTTGGTACACGCGATCGTAATCTCAACACTTTCCTCACAATTCTACACAACTAACCAGCAAGTGCACTGGGTTGTCCAAGTAATACCTTACGTGAGTAAAGGTCAATCCCACGGAGATTGTCGGCTTGAAGCAAGCTATGGTCATCTTGTAAATCTCAGTCAGGCGGATTCAAATGGTTATGAAGCTTTGATAATTAAAAGATAAATAAATATAAAATAAAGATAGAGATACTTATGTAATTCATTGGTGAGAATTTCAGATAAGCATATGGAGATGCGTTATTCCTTCTGAATCTCTGCTTTCCTACTGTCTTCATTCAATCATTCATACTCCTTTCCATGGCAAGCTGTATGTTGGGGATCACCGTTGTCAATGGCTACCTACCGTATTCTCAGTGAAAATGGTCCTCTACGGTTTCTGTACGGCTAATCAACTGTCGGATTTCTCGTCTCGGATGAAAAATACCAGGCACAGCTACCGCATGGCTAATCAGCTGTCGGTTCTTGTAAGACCCAGAATCTTTGAAAAGTCTTATTATGATCAAGTCTCAAATCCTACAGTTATTTATAGCCTTAATTTTAGAGATTATTTTATTAAAGATAATTAAGGCAGGTTTTGATTTATTGGATTTGGGATGAGTTATAATTATTATCCAATTTTATAATTATTAGATTATTTTCTATATTTAAAGTATAAGGTTGATAGTTATGAAATAATAAGGATTTTATATGATTTGGATTAGATAAGTAATATTTTAAATATTATTACTGCTATTTTGAAAAATGAAGAAATTAAGTATATTATTTCTAATTTTTGGATTTGGGCATTTTATTGAAAATAATTTGTGAAATTAATGAGCAAATAGTATTTTCAATGTACAAATAGTGTTGGGTTTAATTTGGGTTTCAATTACTATATTATTCCCAATTTTATGTAAAAATTACCAATTTACCCCTAACCCTAATTTTCAAAATAAAACCCTGAGATCCTACCCGGTAACCCATTGCTTCCCCATGCCCCAGCTGCAGCCGAAACCCTTCTTTTCCTATCTCAACAGCGTTTCTCTTCCATGATGGAACAAAAGGAGAAAACAGAAGGGGGAGAAGAGAAACGGGGAGGAGAGGAGGGCAGAGGGGGAGGACGGCATCGGCGGGCGTCACTGCCGCCGCGCCGTCGCGTCGCGCAGAGACAAGAGAAGCTGAAAGGGGGGACCTGAGAGAGCGAGGAACAGGCAAGAGAGAGTGAGAGGGTCGCGCCGCCACAGTCGTCCAGGGGGAAACGCCGGGAAGGAGGAACTGCTGCGCTGCCCAGAACCGTGCTCAACTCACCGCTGTTCAGGCTCTGGTTTGCCGTCACCCTCGTGCAGTCACCGCCGCGGAGTAGCCTTGCATCCGCCGCCGTCTTCGCAGGAACTTGGGTGGCCGCGGCCGCTCCTCGCCATGGAGCCCGTGTCATCGTCGTTCAGCCATCACCGGAGCAGAAACGCACGAGGGAGATGGACGCCGCCAGGAGTGTCGCGTCACTTCCGCTGCCTATGCCACCGTCGTCATCGCCGGACTTCTTGAGCGCCGCCATTAGAAAGGGTTCTGGTCGCCGTTAATGGAGTTAGTCGGGACTGTTCCAAGGCTTTACCGCTCATTCAGATCCTTCTCTATTTTGGTTAATGCTGTTGCTATTGTTCTGGTCGCCGGAAAACCTTGCTGCCGCCACCTCTGCTACCAGAAACAGCCGCTGAGTCTTCTATGTTGGAGTTGCTGCAAGTTGCCGCTGCCGGAATCACCACCAGGGCTGCCGCTTCATGGTTCAGTCACTTCTTATTTGCGGTAAGCGTTTACGTTCCGGTAACCCCTTTAGTCGCTGTCCTGTTAAACGTTGAGGTGTTGTAGCATTCGTTGTTATGAGAGTTGATCTCGTTTGTTACGTGTTGCGATTAGAGTTGATGTGGTTACTGCAAAAGTGGGCAAAGCTGTGGTTCAAGCTGCCGGTGATTTCGGGATGAGGCGGAAAGGACTCTGTGAGACGTTTGGGATATGGAGTTTGCGTTTTTTAGGTAGGGGCGCTTTCCAAAAACTGTGTTTTATGTATTGGAATTATTACATATGGATACTGATGTGAGATATTGTGTATTTGGTGATTGTATCTGCCTTATGTATTATTTGATTGACTCGAATGATTAAGGATGTTGATTTGACTGAATTGTTGTGCGGCTTGTGAAATGTAATATTTTGAAGTTGATTCTTTAAAGATTTGAAATCTGAGTTTAATCCGCTGAGGATTGATTTGGTTTGAGTTAATTGTTTTGATGATTTGAAAAGTCGAATGTACTTTTGAATTTAGCCTGGTTTACTTTAATTGACTTGGTTTTGGACAAATGATTTATTATTGAGCCATTTCTTTAAAGTTTTGGAAATGAGTTAAAACGCTTAATATTGAGTTGATTTTGAAATGGTTTCCTTGAGATATGCCACTGAGGCGACTGTTGGATTTAGCTTGCTTTTGAATTGATTTCTGGTTTTGAGCTGTTGAAAAGGAATGAGAAATGGTTTAGTTGGGACCCGAACCGGGTGGCAAAAGTCCAAGTTTTAGGGGAGGTGCTGCCGAAATTTCTACAAAATCCTACAATTGTTTGTAAGGTTATTTAAAAAGGGTTGGATTTGGGAAATTGTATTATTTGATTTATTAAAAGGATATTTATGTTTTCAAGCTTAATTTATTTGATGAACCTTATACGTTGAGTTCGGCTTATTTAGAACTGAACTATTTTTACCGTTTGAATCACTGAAGGAAAGAATGATGCTTTAATATTGATTTCAATATAAAAAGGAGTTTTTAGTGATTTTTAAAGGAACCTAGACTTTTGATTGAGTAATCAAGTTTGAGGCATTTTGGAAGAGTTGGAAAAATGGGTTCCAAAAAGAAACCTGAAAGTAGTTTGATTCAAATGAACCGGTTTCGTTTCAAATGAGTTGATTTTTGGACCGGGTTGGAACTTGTGATTTTGTATGATCGGTTTCATAATAAATTCAGTTTTATTTACTTGAACCGAGAATTTATGATTTTTAAGAGTTTCAATGAATTTTAAGGAATTTATATAAGTTGACCTTCCCTAAAGACTTGGGACTCTGGCAAGAAACTTTTGTTATAAAATCCCATTGTTGGATGGGTGATTTTGAATGTTCCCAAAATGAATCTTTAACTTTCCATAGTTTTGGAAGTTTTGGAAAGAGAATGCCGAGAGTGGCTTTGTTTTAAAAAGGGAACTCACTTTGAGTAAATCTGGCTTATGAGCCTGAGATGATTTGAGAAATGAGATCCTTTAAAGCCAAGGCTGAAAAGAGTTGAAATTTGATTTCAAAGTGAAATTGCTTGAGAAAAGTGATTTATGGCTTAAATGCCGGTTTTATGAATTTGATGATGTTGAATATGGAAGTGTTGTTTCGTTATGGGCTGGAAAGGCTGTGTATGATTATGAATATTGGCTGGTTCTGGATTGAACCGTGAGCTGGAATAGTTGTGTATGATATTGTTTTATGGCTGATTGCCGAATGAGTTGTAGGCCGTATGGCTGACTATGAATTATGAATTTAAGCCGGATGGCTGAGATGGATGTTGATCCATGGTTGGAACTGAATGAATATATGCTTGAGATACCTGGGTAGTAGCAAGGGTTGTGGTTCGTCCCACTTGCTCCAGGTTAGAGACCGTAACGCCTGGGTAGTAGCGGTAGTAGTGGTGATTCCACTCGCTCCAGGTTGAGCTGTTAAACACCCGCCTGGGTAGTAGCCGCAGTAGTGGTTATTCCACTGGCTCTGGGTTGAGCGGGTAGTAGCAATGGGGTTGTAGCTCAAACCTACTTGCTCCGCGAGGGGTGTTTCTGTCCATGGTTAGCTACCAGGACGTGTCGGGTTGGCTATATAACCGACAGATGATATCATCAGCCACTAGGGACAGGCATGCATCATATGCATCTATGTGACATTGTTTGGGTATGCATATTGTACTTGGTTTGCCTATGTGATTAACTGCTAATTGTTCTACTTGCAATAACTGTTTGTTTGTGTTTGCATCTTCCTACTTGTGTTTGCATCTGGAACTCTGTTGGATTGTGGTGGATTGCTTGTGGTTGGATTGTTTGGGCCTAGGGCCGTGGTTGAATGAGATGGACCGATGGTTGATTTCGATTTTGTGGTTCTGGTTTGGAATAAGACATGAAAGGTTATTTTGGTTCAGTATAGATAAACCTTTTTGAAATGCTTTGAAGTTTTGAGAATTGAACAGTTCCTCTTTCAGAAAAGATTTATGACTTTACTTTATTTGTAAACTATTGTTTTTGAAAAGAGGCATAAGATGGTTATTAATTACTGGTACGGTTTATCTTCATGTATCCTATTACAGTAATTCCCAAAAACCCTCTACTGAGAACCCTTTCGAGGATGATGTTCTCACCCCCTACATTTTTCCCCTTTCAGGATATGGGTGCAGAAGTTACGAAGAATTTATTTGTTATTGAGATGCTCTGTAGTGCTTTAGATTATTATTTTTGTACCCTCGCCTTTATCTTGATATATTCTGTGAGAGGGATAGGAATTGTACTGGATAATGTTTGTAATATTATTTATATATATGTATGTATATATATATGGATGTACTCTTTATGAGTTTCTGTAAGTTGTATGGTATGTATGGACGTACGTTGTATGGCGAAAGTATTTTTGGGAATGGTATTGCAGTTTAAAGTTTTTAAACAGGCTCATATTTTAGTATTAAATAGTATAAGTGCCGTCGTAATGTCCGAGCTATCAGAGTTGCGCAGCCGGAAGCGTGAGCTTTGGTAGTTAGGGTGTTACAGTTCTCATTTGTGTTGGAATAGCATACATCTATCCTTTTGCGTCTGTCACTACGCCCAACAGTCATGAGTTTGAAGCTCGTCACAGTCATCCTTTCCCATATCCTACTCGGAATACCACAGACAAGGTTTAGACTTTTTGGATCTCAGGAATGCTGCCAATTGATTCTAGTTTATACCACGAAGGTTCTAATCTCGGATCCAGATGCCCCATTATCAGAGGGGAAACGATGTGAATCGTTGATTAGAGTCCCAAGAGATATGCATTCAAGCTTGTTTTCATGTAAAACGGAAGTGATTGTCAGGCACGCGTTCATAAGTGAGAATGGTGATGAGTGTCACTTGATCATCACATTCATCATGTTCTTGTGTGCGAATGAATATCTTGGAATAAGAATAAGCTTGAAATGAATAGAAGAACAATAGTACTTTGCATTAATACTCGAGGAACAGCAGAGCTCCACATCTTAATCTTTGGTGTGTAAAAACTCCACCGTTGAAAATACATAAGTGATGAAGGTCCAGGCATGGCCGAATAGCCAGCTCCCAAAACGTGATCAAGAGATCAAAAGATGATCAAAAGATAATCCAAAGATGATCTAAGGACTAAGCGTCCAAAAAAATGAAAATACAATAGTAAAAGGTCCTATTTATACTAGACTAGTTACTAGGGTTTACAGAAATAAGTAAATGATGCAGAAATCCACTTCTGGGCCCACTTGGTGTGTGCTTGGGCTGAGCATTGAAGCTTTCATGTGTAGAGACTTTTCTTGGAGTTAAACACCAGCTTTTATGCCAGTTTGGGCGTTTAACCCCAGCTTGTATCCTGTTTCTGGCGTTTAATGCCAGAATAGGGCAGAAAGTTGGCGTTTGAACGCCAGTTTGCATCATCAAAACTCGGAAAAATTATGGACTATTATATATTGTTGGAAAGCCCTGGATGTCTAATTTCCAACGCAATTGAGAGCGCGCCAATCGGGTTTCTGTAGCTCCAGAAAATATATTTCGAGTGCAGGGAGGTTAGAATCCAACAGCATCTGCAGTCCTTTTTCAACCTCTGAATCAGATTTTTGCTCAGGTCCTTCAATTTCAGCCAGAAAATACCTGAAATCACAGAAAAATACACAAACTCATAGTAAAGTCTAGGAATGTGAATTTTTCTTAAAAGCTAATAAAAATATACTAAAAAGTAGCTAGATCCTACTAAAAACTACCTAAAAATAATGCCAAAAAGCGTATAAATTATCCGCTCATCAATATGCAATCATTAAAATGACTCTCATTATTTTAATAGAATTTTTATTTTTGGAATATATTTTGTCTAATTAAATAATAAATTTTTCTGAAAAAAGATAACTTTAATAATTTGAGAAAATATTTTGTTAAGAAGAGTAGCAATTATTTGATGTTTGTCTTTATCCAACTACATATAAAACTCATACACATGGAGGATTTTTTTGGGATTGTAATTATGGATGTACCCTGCGGTGAGAAACTTACCGCACTCACCCACCTAATCGAATCATTTATTATTATTATTAGTCTAAGTAATTTCAACAATGTTGCCAGTTGTCCTCCTTATACAGGTCAATCAAAATTTGATTACTCTTAACCACTATATTTTTGGAGACCACAGAACTCCCCAATCTAAATCAAATATTTCTTACATAGTAGAAACAACAATATAATTAAACTTAAACTATTATACTTTTTTTAGGTAACTTTAATCCGTTTTGCTATTTCAAATTATTTAAAGAGATTGAAGAAAATAATCATAGAATTTTTAAAACGGACAGAACAAATTTCTTAATATCTTTGCACAATAATTGTAACACTCTACCACACAGAACTTTACACTTAGGATGCAAAACAGAGGTGGCGAGGTGCTATGACCTCTAAAAATAAAATACATATATATAATAATAGAAAGAATATAATAGACTAGGAGCCTTAAAAAAATGGGTGAAACAAAATCGCAAAAAATGAAAAGCGCAACGCTCAACGGAAAAAGTTACTTGCGTGCTAAGAAATCATGTTCTTACATTCATTCCTTATAAAACTCCTTACCTTTAAAACCTACATATTTCTAACATAACAAATCTCAACTCATCAACAAGCATTTCAAGCTACCATTAACCAATCCAATTAGCCATACCCACAATTTTACATTAACATATATCATATATACATATATATAAGCAACCGTTTACATAAACTATTCCATTAATGCATTCATCCATCCTTCACACACATTATTCCATTAACACATTTATTAACTCTTCATACATTACTCCATCAACTCATATAACAAATCTTTATTCACAAACACCAACCATAATCCATCATAAATAAAAACAAGAGCATACCATTAATAACTTTCACACCTCAAATTTCCAAATACATATCCATCAATAAATCTATTCCAACAACATTACAAAACTAATCATTAAGTACAATAACCAATTCAACTTATCCTTGGTTCTTCTAACCTAAGTTTTCACAACACCGTAAATATTAAACATGCGAAACTTAAACCATACCTTGGCCAATTCTCCGCTCAACCCGGAACACTTTTAATTTCACTTTTCTTCAAGCCCTTGGGGCTCCAACACTACCAAGCTCAGATTTTCAGCCTCACAACTCCACTTCCAAGCTTCAAAATCACCAACAAGCTTCAACAAGCATCAACATTCACATACACACTACCTAAACCACAATTACCACATCCAAACATAACAAGTCAATACCCAAATGCCTAAATTCAGAAATTCCATTAGGGTTTGAGATCTCTTACCTTTACCCACTGATCCTTGAGCAATACCCACAGGAAATCAAGTCTAGTGGATCCCTAAAACATGAAAATTATCAAGGAATTGATTTCCTCAAATCTTAAACCCGAAATTCATATACTAGCAGAAAAAGAGTTAGGAAAATGCAATTTACTTACTGTTTTGTTTGAATAGAATTGAAGAGCTCGACGAGCCCGATGCGTGGTCGTAAACGGCTCGTCAATTGGAGCTCCAGATCAAAAGTTTTCAAGGTTTGAAGATGAGGTTAGGGTTTGCTTCTTCTTCACCCCTCCCGGGGCTGGATTCAGCATGTTTGATGATTGAGAGAGGAGAGAGGGGTTCTTTTAAGTGTTTTATGCTGAGTTGGGTTGGGCCTTGGGCCCATTTTGGATCCGGTTCAACCGGTTCGGTCTGTTTGGCCCAATCTTGGGCCAAATTTTTCGAAATTAGTATCAAAATTCTCGTTTTGACGAGCTCTATCCTATTTTGATATTAGTTTTGCATTTTTAATCTTCCTATTTAAAATTTGATTTGTTGACTAATTATTTACTGATTTTATCGGGGTTTACAATAATTTAACTATTTCTAAAAACACACGTAATTATTCACATATAATATTTAACAATTACACACTATAAGTTGTTCTTTATTAAATTAAATAATAGTTATTGTCTTGTACTTTGAACTTTTTTTTAACATAATACAGTCAATAAAAGCTAGATATTAAGCACTATATTCATTCATATGCTCATCTGAACTACTATTCAAATATTTTTTTAAAAACAAGTTGTAACTCACGCCTAATTGTTAGAGGGCTACCATGTTGTGCAATACCTAAGACGTAAGGTATGTGGATACTTGATATTCTCAAAAACAACAACATGCAGGGATGTATTCAATTTGTTCGTTACCTTAAGATCTCGGGTTCTCGACGGGTCGGGTGGTGATGAGTAGGGAAACGGGTGAGACCCTGAGCTGACGTGGAGTGAGGACAAAGATGCGTGCTGATGACGTCGGAGGTGGTGTGAAGCATGGGGGGTGGCCACCTGCAAAGACACTCTGACGAGCAAGTTAGTGTCCGTACGAGTTGGTAGCCAAATTAGGTAAGATGATGTGTACCTTGGGGGGAGTGCTGACCTCTCCCCTTATATATTGTGCTGGGTGGGCCTAAAGGTGTCCTGACCCACTGGCCAGAATGCTTGAGCTGTCCCTGTACACGTGGGGAAGAGCTGGTCGTCCTGGACGTCAGGTCGGGGATTCTCGTCCTACTCCGGTAAATCCGACCCGACCGGCACGCTAGGCGTGAGGTTTGGGTCGCGCTGGTGGTGCGGCCGTACGTCGGCCTGGTCAGATGTTTGAAAGCCGACCCGTTGGGCTCCCTTTGAGGGATAGTTTGGGCCTGGGTCAGAGGTGGTGCCCCGATCCGACGACTAGTTGGACTGGACTTGTAGCGATCCTGTAACAGTGCCCCCATCGCGCTAGCCTTGAAGTTTTGGGGCTTGTGGCTAGGTGCGTTTGTCTTACTTGCCGAGAGGGGATGTGTTCTTTTTCTCGGGATCCCGTTGATGACGTTTCGTGTTTCGTACGCGTGGCTGCCTCGTCTCTGATGCTGCCTCATTGGCTTCTGCGCGGGGCATTAAATGCCCCAACATTTCATGATTTGAAAGTTTGTGAAATGATAGGTATGCCCCTGTCTTTTGGCGCTTCTTCGATGGTTACATTCTTCGTTCCCTTTTTATTTTTGCAAACCCCTCATTTCTTCACTCATCTTTTCTCCTTCTCTTACTTCCTCAAACTGTTGTTGCTTGCATCTTCATTCCTGCTCTCGTTGCTGCTTGCTCTTTTGGATTTCACTTTTCCAGACTTTGCATTTCTCTGGTACGTTGTTACACTTTCCTTCTTTTTGGTTTCTTCTTTGGTTTTTGCATGTTCTTCTTTGCGCATTTTTCATGTGCGTGCCTGGATTTTGTCTGTTGTTGCTTTCTTTTTTCCTTTTAGAGGGGGCGCCACTGGGTTTTTCTGGGGTTTTGCTTTAGGTTATGGGTTGGGTTAATCATAGGGGATGATTTAAGGAGTTTTTAGTTTGCCTTTGCTGCTTTACGGGTTACCGACCTCCCGTTCTGACTAAGTGGTGCCACCGCTGTAGGTATGGCTGATCGCCTTACTCTTCTAGACTAGGCTCAGCGGCTGCTAGCCAACTTTGTTGATCACTGTGCTTGGGTTTCTTCGGATGTGAGGGACACCCCTTCCTCAGTCACAAAGAAGGGCCTCCAGAACTTGTGCCAGGCGGGGCTCCTGTGTGGAGGTGGTCCCGAGGAAACGCTTTATCAAGTTTACGTTCCTGCTACTCGGGAGCGTGTTTGCCAAAAGAACCTGGTGGCCCCACGAGTTGTTGACTGACTGTGAGTTTACGAACCCATGATCACGACCTTGGGAGTCCGTTTTCCCTTCTCTCCCTTCGTCATGGGTTTGTTGAACCGTTGTGACGTTGCTCCGTCACAACTTCATCCGAACAATTGGGCTGCTATTCGGTGTTTCGAGATAGTTTGTGAATACTTGGAGCTTCCAACTTTAGTGAATGTTTTCCTCTACCTTTTCCTTCTCACGAACTCTTCTCGTCAAGGGAAGGCCAAGAAGGGGTACATGTCCTTTAGGGCTCAACAGGGTCGTAGGATTTTTGGCCTTTTTTAGGACTTCTTCCACGGTTTTAAATCTACCTTCTTCAAGGTTAGGCCAATCGAGGGTCATCAACCCTTCTGGCTTACTGCCGAAGGGGAGAGACGGATCCCGATGTATTGGAGTTTCGGAGCGGGATCCGATTATCTGATAAAAATTTCTTATGATTGGTTGAGTCCGGAAGATCGTAACATTGCTGACATCTTGTTGGCAATTTTTGGGGAGAAAAACCTTAACCATCGCATGGTTATGGGGGACCGGGAGGCCGGTCGGTCGTATGTTGGTGAGTTCTTTACTTTTTATTTTTGTGCTTACTCTTCCATTGCTCATACTTTGCCCTTTTTTGCTTTCAGTTTCCATGGCTGGCGGGAAGAAAACCTTAGCCGACTTGATGAGCCTCATCCAAGGGAATGATGAGGGTGGTAAGGACTCTTCGGCGACCCCTTCGGCAAGTCAGGACCGGGAGGTCACCGGGGAGGGTAGTGGTCGGGCCGAGGGGGTTGACCAAGGTCGGTTGGACAAGGCTGAGGCTCCTGTTGGGAATCCCTCGGGGAACCCAAGTGTGGAGACAAAGGTTCTTCTTGATGAGGAGGATCTAGGTTTTGGTGATACGTGAAGGTCGTCAGCAACCCTAAGAAAAGAAAATGTGACTCCGAAAAGACGCTCTCGGTTATAGAACAAAACTTCGATGTTGAGGGTTTTATTGAGTCTCAGTTGCTCCCCGGCACCGATGAGTTTTTCCGTGATGCCAATCTTTCCAGGCAAGCGAGGTGGATCTATTGCAGTCTTCTTCGAGTAGCCACTATTACCAAGAAGGTGGAGCCTGTCTTGGGAAATTATCATACTATGGAGGTGAAGCTTCGGGACTCCCAAAAACACCTGACATATTCAAGCTCTCGGGAGGAGTCTTTGAAGACAAAGTTATCTGAGCTGGAGGAGAAAGCTAAGTAAAATGCCGAAATGGCCTATAGGTTGGTGGAGCGGGATGTCGCTTTGATGAAGGACTTAAACACTTCTCATGGTGAAGCTGCTGCAGCTAAGAAGAAGGTTGAGGAGTTGGAGGAAAAGCTGATGTTGGCGAAAAGCTCGGCAGAGGCTAATCGTAAGGATATGGTTGCTTTGAAGAAGAAGAAAAGGGAACTTGCACAGGGGGCCCGGGAGGCCGTGAAGCTGACCGAAGAAGGGATCAAGCTCCAGGTGGCTGTGCTGGCTCCCAATCTCGATCTTTCCCAAGTTGGAGCTCTCAAGACTGTCGAGAATGGGAAGATTGTTGATATCTTGAAGCCCTGAGGTGGCCGTCTCTCTTTATCTTTTGTTCTTCCTGACTTTTGTTTTATGACTTTTGCTTTTTGTTTTATGGTCCTGTTTAGGCGCCTTCGTTTGTAATGAATATTTTAACTTTTTATTTCGATGTTGCTTTCATTAGTGGTTGTTCGCCTATTTGGGCCACCGCGGCTTTGCTTTATTTTATTGCTTTTGATTATCCGGGCCACCGTGGCTTTTTGGTTGTTCGCCTATTCGGGCTGTCGTGGCTTTGATTTATTTTATTGCTTTCGGTTATCCAGGCCGTTGTGGCCTTTTTGGTTTACCGCTTTTATGGTATTTACCGCCCTTTATTACTTGCTTGTTTTAAGCTTAGGTCCCTTTGATTCTCGGGGTGATCAGTCCCGAGCTTCCGTTAGGTTGACCATTCGTCATTAGTGCCATTATGTCGTTTTGTCGTAAATCTTGTAAAGAACAGAGTTTATTATTATATATATGCATATGTGAAACTTTAAAATAGAGAGGTAATGTGATATATATATATATATATATATATATATATATATATATATATATATATATATATATATATATATATAAAGGAGTAAAATTAAAGGAACTAAAGCGGATGCGGCCGTGTTGCCAGGCCGTCAGGTCACTTCCCTCTATGAGTAGAACCTTTTTAGGTTTGCCATGTTCCACGTTCTCGGCACCTCGTTTCCATCCAATTTTTTTACCTTAAATGCGCCTTTGCCGAGGACTTCTTTTACCATATAAGGTCCTTCCCAATTTACAGCCAGCTTGCCTTCTTCTGTGGTTGGTGGTCCTATGTCGTTACGTCAAAAGACCAGGTCGCCTTCCCCGAGGCTCCTCTTCAGCACTTTACCGTTGTATCTTAGGGCTATTCTTTGTTTGATTGCTGTCTCTGTCAAGTGTGCCATCTGTCTTGTTTCGTCAACTAGGTCTTTCTCAACTGCCTCGCTTCCTCCTCCGAGAAGTAACCTCGGACTCGGCTCCCTTATTTCGACTGGTATGACTGCGTTGTCCTCGTATGTGAGTCGGAATGGGGTTTTGCCAGTAGATGATTGGGGAGAGGTTCTGTAAGACCATAAGACTGAGGTTAGCTCGTCTACCCATGAGCCATTCTTACCTTCGAGTTGTTTCTTTAGCCCTTTTAAGATGACTTTGTTGGCTGCTTCCACTTGCCCGTTGCTTTGAGGGTGCTCTACAGAGGAGAACCTTTGCTTGATTCCTAGTCCCGAGAAGAACTCTTTGATTTTTTTGTCGGTGAATTGTGTCCCGTTATCCGATATGACAGACTCTGGAATTCCGAACCTAGTGATGACTTGCCTCCACAAAAATTTTTGACAGTTTGCTGTGGATATACTGGCTAGCGATTCTGCTTCCACCCACTTGGTGTAGTAGTCTATGGCTACTATCAAATATTTTACTTGTCCTGGCCCGGGTGGGAATGGCCCCAAGAGGTCAACTCCCCATTGAGCGAAAGGTCGGGGTGCCATCGTCGAGCTAAGTTCCTCGGGTAGGGCTTTGTGGAGGTTGGCGTTTTCTTGGCATTTCCTACACTTCCTGACGAACTCCTGAGCGTCCGACATTAAGATGGTCCAGTAATATCCTGCTCGGATGATCTTCCTTGCCAACGACTTTCCTTCAATATGGTGACCACAACACCCCTCATGGACTTCGCTCAAGACGTAGTCCGTTTGGTCGGAGCGCAGGCATTTGAGCAAAGGTTGGTGGAGTCCTCGCTTGTACAGCTGCCCCTGTATAATCACATATTTGGGAGCTTCTCTCCTAATGGCTTGGGCTTCCTTCTCGTTTTGTGGTGTTTCGCCTTTCTCCATATATCGGAGGATGTGGTCCATCCAAGAGGGGAAGCTTGGTGCTTGGGTTGCGCATAGAATGATTACTGGCTCAGTTGCTAGCCCTTGGATTACCGATCTGTTTCCTGCTCCAGGCTTGGTACTTGCTAACTTGGAGAGGAGGTCTGCTCGGGAGTTCCTTTCCCTGGGAACATGCTGGATTATGACTTCATCGAAGTTTTTGCATAGCTCTTTTACCTTCTCTAGGTATTTTTGTAGTAGTGTATCCCTGGGCTGGTAGCTGCTGTTTATCTGGGATGTGACGATCTGGGAATCACTACTTACCTCAATCCTTGACGCTCTGACTTTTTTTTGCCAGGATTAGCCCTCCTATCAATGCTTCGTATTCCGCTTGGTTGTTGGAGACTGGGAAGTCGAACCTGATCAACTGCTTGTAAGCTATTCCCGCCGAGTTTTCTAGGATGATACCGGCCCCTCCAAATTCTTGGTTGGAAGCTTCGTCAACGTGGAGTTTCCACCATGTGTTTGGTATGTCGGGTGCTTCTCCTGTGACCTCTACTAAGAAGTCCGCCATTGCCTGGGCCTTGATTGCTTGCCTGGGCTCGTACTGCAAGTCATATTGGGATAGTTCTACTGCCCATGCCATCATTCTTCCCACGAGGTCGGGTTTCTGGAGGACTTACCAAATCGTCTGGTCAGTTCTTAGGATGATCATATGCCCTTGGAAGTATTGCTTGAGCCTTCTCGATGAGGTTAGCAAGGCATAGGCTACTTTTTCAGCTTAGTGTATTTTAGCTTTGCTCCTTGGAGCACTTTGCTGATGAAGTACACTGGGCGCTGAGTCTTGTCTTCTTCTCGGACAAGGACTGCCGCCATGGCTTGTGTGGTCACTGCCAGGTACAGGTAGATGGGTTCTCCTTCTTTGGGCTCGCTGAGTATGGGTGGTTCTGAGAGTACCTTTTTAAAATGGCTGAACGCTTCTTCGCATGCCAGGGTCCATTCGAAGGCGATTTCTTTCCTCATTAGATTAAAAAATGGGATAGCCTTCTCCGCCGAGGCTCCGAGAAACCGGGATAGAGTAGTGAGTTTCCCAGTTAGTCGCTGCACGTCTTTGACGCATCCTAGGCTTGTCATTTTGAGGACGGCTTCGCACTTGTCCGGGTTAGCCTCTACCCTCCTCTGTGTTATCATAAAGCCTAGGAATGTCCCGGCCTCCATGACGAACGCACACTTGAGTGGGTTGAGCCTCATGTTGAATTTCCTTAGCGCTTTGAAGACAGTTTGGAGGTCGTCTATAAGGCTGCTTGGTTCTACCATTTTTACTAGGACGTCATCGACATAGACCTCTACCGTCTTGCCGATGAGGTCATCGAAGACCTTGCTCATCAGTCTTTGATAGGTGGCCCATGCGTTCTTTAATCCAAATGCCATTACTTTGTAGCAATAAGTGCCTCCTGGTGTTATGAACGCTGTCTTTTCCTGATCAGGTCTGTGCATCGGGATCTGATTATAGCCGGAGTATGAATCCATGAAGCTAAGGAAGCGATACCCTGCTGCGAAATCTCCCAGGGTATCGATGTTGGGGAGGGGGAAGAGTCTTTAGGACATGCTTTGTTCAGGTCGGAATAGTCGACACACATTCTCCATTTGCCACTAGCTTTTTTAACCAGTACGACATTGGATAACCATGTCGAGTATTTGAGCTCTTTGATGAACCCGGCTTCGAAAAGCCCAGCTGTTTGCTTAGCGACCTCATTGGCCCTTTCTTGGGACATCTTCCTTCGCCACTGCACTACTGGCTTTGTATCTAGTTTGACGGCTAGTCGGTGAGACATGACCTCGGGATCCAAGCCCGGCATGTCTGACGGCGTCCATGCGAAGAGGTCACCATTTGCCCTTATAACCTCCATAAGGGGTCCTTTGAGTTCATGGGGTAAATTTTTGTTTACGAAGGTGAACTGTTCTGCTGATTTCCCTATTTGAAACTTCTCCATGTCCCATTCTGGCTCTGGCCTTGGCTTGTCTTCCATTCTTACATTCATATCAACCAAGAACACGCCGGCCACCTTCTTGGACTCCTTCCTTAGGGAGAGGCTAGTGTTGTCGCATGCGACCGCTGCTTCCAAGTCCCCCTAATGGAACCGATCGTTTTTTTGTCTGTCATGAACTTCATTGTTAGGAATTTGGTGCATATCACAACTGAGAATTTGTTGATGGTTTTTCTTCCTAAAATGATGTTGTAGGGCGTGGAGTCTCTGAAGACCAAGAAGTCTGCCATTACCGACCTCTTAGCGTCACCGGCTCCAAGGCAGATTGGGAGTGCGATCGTCCCATCGGGTTTTATGTAGTTCTCGCCTAGCCCCATGACACCGTGTTGGTAACTCTTGAGGTCGGATTCCCTTAATCCCATGGCGTCGAACACATTTCTGAATAGGATGTTGGAGTCAACTCTGATATGGACGAGGATTTGCCTGACCAACCCGGTCCCCACCATTGCCGAGATTACTATAGGAGGTTCTCGTGGAAGTCATGAGACCACTGATCTTCAGGGCTGAAAGATATCATGGGGGTCTTCCGCTTGAAGTGGTAGAACCTCCTGCCGAGATAGAGAGGATTCGAGCATCCTTTTTTGCTGCTGATTTGGACTTGGGGGAGATGTCGCGTCTGACCACAATGTTAACCACAAAAGTTGGCGGGTTGTCTGCATTCCCTGTGGATTCTTGCTTAGCCTTGACAACCCGGGTGCGATCTTCTTCTGAGTGCTCCCGTTCCCATCTTCTCAGTTCTTGAATAAGTTGGGAGAACTCGCTCAATTTTCCTTCTCGGATGGCTTGCTCCAAGGCATCTATGAGGTCGAAACAGTCTTGTGTCTTGTGGCCAAAACCTTTGTGATAATCGCAATACATGCTTTTGTTGCCTCCCGTTCTCTCTTTCAATGGCCTGGTCTGGACAGGATTCCCTTGTTCGCAATTTGCTGGTAAACTTCCACTATGGGCGCCGTGAGTGGCGTGTAGTTTGTGAACCTTCCCACCCGTGGGGGTTATTTGTGCTGTTTGGCTGGGATTTCGTACCTGGGGGCCTCCTTATATCTATCGACCTGGGGAGCCTGCCGAGCTGAAGGGTTAGGGAGCTGTCGCTTATTGGCTACTACGACCTGACTGACTTCCTCATCGTTTATGTATTTTTTGGCCACACTTTGAATTTCCTGCATAGTCCACACAGGCTTAATTGTGAGGTGCTTCCTAAAGTCCTCATTTAGCAGGTCGTTTGTTAGGCAAAGACTACCGATCAAGTCCGTGAGGCCGTCAATTTCCAAGCATTCGTCGTTGAACCTGTCCAAAAACTTTTTGGTCGGTTCCCCAGGTTTCTGGGTGACCCCCAGCAAGTTAATTGGGTGTTTTGCCTTAGCTATGCGTGTCGTGAACTAAGCTAGAAAGCTTTGGGAGATGTCCGCGAAGGTCGTAATGGACCCTTGCGGGAGGGCGTTGAACCATCGAATCACTGGGCCGGCCAGCGTCACATGGAATGCTCGGCATCTGACTGCGTCACCTACTCCTTCCAAGTTCATCCTTGCTTCAAAACTTGTTAGGTGCTCCTAGGGATCCTTGGTCCCGTCGTACCTCATGTCTATTGGCTTGTCGAAATTCTTCGGAAGCCGGACCTTGAGGATTAAGGGGTGGAAGGGGGTGACCTCCATGATTATGGGTTCTTGTTGTTTCTTGGCCTTTCCTCTTCGGGATTCCCCGCGGCCCTCGGACCTGCCTTGGTAAGGTCGAGAAGTCGCCTGCGTGTGTGCCTCGTCGTGCTTTGTTGGACTTCTTTCTCGGCTCTCTAGTCTTCGGGAAGGAGAGCGGGTGCGGGTGTGAGATCGGCTGGCGTCGCCGCAGGAGTGGCTGACGTCTCCATGGGATCGGCTCCTCGCTGCCAGCTCCTGTTCTAGGTTTTGCACTCTGTGTCTGAGTTCCTGCATAATCTTGGCATTATCGGCTCCTGTCCCCCCGAAGGGACGCTTTTCAGGGGTTTTGGTGTAAATCTGCTGGTTAGGTAATAAACCCCAATTTTGTGGTTTATCTTGTGCTTAATTTGGGGGTTTCTGTCAATATTTTTCACACTTATCCACAAGAATTGCATGGTTTTGTGTTCCCTTCCTAATGTTGCTCCATGATGAAAAACATGCTTATTTTGCCTTAGAATTGCTATATTTTGATCCTCTTTTATTGCCATTCGATGCTGTGATGTATTTGTTGAGTGATTTTAGGATTTATAGGGCAAGAATGGCCTAGAAGAGAGAAACAAAGCATGCACAAGAGGAAGGAACATGAAGATTTGGATTTTGGGAATTCCAGCATGGGCGCACACGCGCACCTCACGCGCACGCGTGGATGTGGATAGCTGGAAGCGACGCGCAAGGATGGACGCATCCGCGCATATTAGAAAAATTCCACCGACGCGCACGCATATATGGCACGCACGCGTGGATCACAAAAGCGTTCGGCGCGCACGCACGCATGGCGCATACGCACGAAAAGCTGCATGTGACCTCATTAAAGGAAATCATGCCTGGCGATTTCTGAGGCTCAAGAGGCCCAAATTCAAGCTGGTTTTGCATGGAAAAGACCCAAGGATGCTAGGGGGAAAGGGAGGGATCAATCATTTTTACACAAAGACATAATTTTTAGCTAGTTTTTTGTTCTTGTTCTTCTAGAGAGAGAAACCCTTGTTCCTCTCTAGATCTAGCTTTAATTTGATCTTTCCTTGTTGAATTCTGAATTAGATCTTGTTAATTACTAGTTTTAATTGTTTAATTTGAATTCTCTAGTATAATTTTGTTTAGATCTTGTGTTAGTTTTATGTTTCCTTGTTGTTTGTCATTTTATACCCATTTCATGAATCTTATAGATCTTGATTTGTTATTGTTGCATTGATGATTTCCATGATTAATTGTGTTGTTTGAGTGATTGTATGTTGACGATTGTTAGTGGATATTTGTTAGTTCCAATTTAATTGCAATTTGAATAGGTCTTTTATTAATGCTTACCATGTGTTTGATGAAATGTTTCCTTTGATTATGGAGTAGTTCTTTTTACTCTTGGCCTAGGCTAAGGGAATTGGGTAAACTTGAGTCATTAGGTCTAATAGATTTGATGATTCGGGAACCCTTAGTGGTCAAATTGATAGCCATTGACACTAGCCTACTACTAAGTTAATTAGTAGTTAGGTTGGACCTTATGGGTTGATGCTGACCAAACCATTTAACGTACTTCAAGTATAGAAATAGACTTAATGAGTTTGGTTGCTCATAATTGTCAAGATATGGTTGTTAGACAAGGATAGTGACCCCAATTCCCATGTATAGCCAAGAGTTGCTTTTATCATTCTTATTTGAAAACCCAAAAATCTTGATTGCTTTGTCTTAGTTATAGTTACTTATTTAATTTTGAATAGAATTACATTGGATGTTATTTTATTAGTTTGGAATTATTTACATCTTGCTTTAGTCAATTGAATTAGTTTCTTGCATTCCAAGATTACTTGCTTGTTAAGATTTCTAGTTTAATTTCTTGCTCATGACTTGCAACCCCGAAATTCTAACCAATGTTGAAGCACATGTTTGCCAATTCCTTGTGAGACGACTCGAGGTTTGAATACTTCAATTACTTTTATTGGGGTTGAACTTGTGACAACCAATTCCTTCTAAATTTGATTCGCAGACTATTTGTCGGTTGAGGACTATACTTGCAACGCGAAAAACATCTTGTGAAATTCCTTATCAACGGTATCCATGCTCAATCAATAGGCTGAACAGAGGAACGGGGGTGTTCGGTGGTACGAGCCATCAAACTTGCCCTACTCAGGCGAGCTCCTCCTCATTCGCAAAGCTCCTTCAACGTGGGAAGTTGCTCAATGTCTACAGGGTCGCCACAGACGGCGCCAATGTTCGTTACCTGAATATCTCGGGTTCTCGACGGGTCGGGTAGTGATGAGTAGGGAAACGGGTGAGACCTTGAGCTGACGTTGAGTGAGGACAAAGATGCGTGCTGATGACGTCAGAAGTGGTGTGAAGCATGAGGGTGGCCACCTGCAAGGACATTCCGACGAGCAAGTCAGTGTCCGTACGAGTTGATAGCCAAATTAGGTAAGATAATGTGTACCTTGGGGGGAGTGCTGACCTCTCCCCTTATATACTATGCTGGACGGGCCTAAAGGTGTCCTGGCCCACTGGCCAAAATGCTTGAGCTGTCCCTGTACATATGGGAAAGAGCCAGTCGTCCTGTACGTTGGGTCGGGGATTCTCGTCCTACTCTGGTGAATCTGACCCGACCGGCACGCTAGGCGTGAGGTTTGGGTCGCGCTGGTGGTGCGGCCGTACGTCGGCTGGGTCGGGTGTTTGAAAGCTGACCCGTTGGGTTTCTTTTGAGGGATAGTTTGGACCTGGGTCAGAGGTAGTGTCCCGATCCGGCGACTAGTTAGACTAAGCTTGTAGCGATCCTGTAACACAATTCATATCCGGCAATACTTAGATATGGCACAAACAGTAATATAATAAGACTACCAAAGAAAATAAAGTAAAAAAATATCAATAAAGGACACAACTAATAACATAATCAAGTTGAAACTACATAGTAAAAAATACAAACACAAGGAAATAACAAACCATGCATGCAGGTGAAAGTTAAATAAAAAAATTAATTTATTGCCTGTATAGAGCAGGTTGTTTTTAAAAACCATATATTAGGAATTCAAGCTTATTCTAAGTTAAAAAAGTACAAATGAAAGGTATTTACAAAATCACAATAACATAAATTATTTAAATAATTAAGTGACTCTATTACTCATAAATAAAGGTGACAAAAGCAACCATATCAGGATATATATATATATATATATGTTAACCACTGTTTTCGTCCCTAACGTCTGGGGTAAAAATTAAAATCATTCCCGACCTTTTTTTATTATTAAAATCATCTTCAACATTACAAAATGTTATAAAATCATCCTTTTCTACTTTAATTTTATTTTTTTACTATATTACCCTTCATTATTAATAAAAATAATTAAAAAATATTAAAAAAATTAAAAACAAAACCCACCCTCACCCCACCCCTCCCCTCGCGTAACTCTCCCACCCCACTCCCTTACTCACCCTCCCGTAACCCCTCACCGCCACTCCCTCACACCCCCTTTTCCCCTTCCTCTTTTCACTCTTCTCTCTTCCCCTTCCTCTTCTCACTCTTCCCCAATCTTCTTCCTCTTCTCACTCTTTCTTTCCTCACCACCATCACCACTGCCACCATAGCCATTCATTACTCATAACAAAACAAAACAAATTAACAGCAACACTCACAAAACAAAATAAATCAACAAAAAAATCAGAGGCAGAAGAACCATAACAATTTCAATAATCACAACAATTTTAATAAACAATAATTCAATAATCATCAATTATAATTTTTGTTTTCAGATCCAAAAACAGCAAAACAACAGAAATTTCAAAAATTAAATAATCACAGAAGAAGAAGCATAAACTCAAACTCAAGCGAAAGCAAACGTTCAAGCAGAAGCAGAAGTTCAAGCAGTCACAGAAGAAGAAGCAGGACAGTCACAGAAGAAGAAGCAGTGCCGGCGGGATCCCCCTCCCAATGACCACGCGACGGTGGCGGCGGCGGCGACGGCGAACCCTAGAAAAATTGAAGTTGAAATTGGGGTTAGGATTTTGAAGAGAGGGGAATGAGGAAGGGGATGGGGGTTACAGGAGTGGGGTGACGGGAGTGGGGTGAGGGGGTGAGAGAGTGGGGTGAGGGGGTGAGGGAGGTACGGGAGTCAAGAGTGGGGTGAGGGGTGAAGGGTGAGGGGTGGGGGTGAGGGGGTGAGAGAGTTACGGGAAGGGGGTGAGGGAGTGAGAGAGTTACAGGAGGGGAGGGGGAGGGGAGGGGGTTTGTTTTAATTTTTTAATATTATTTTTTATTTTAATTATTTTTATTAATAATGAAGGGCAATATGGTAAAATAAAATAAAATTAAAGTAGAAAAAGATGATTTTATAATGTTTTGTAATGTTGAGTATGATTTTAATAACAAAAAAAGGTGGGGAACGATTTTAATTTTCACCCCAGACTTTAGGGACGAAAACAGTACTATAAATCACAACTTCAATATGATTCAGATGTTCCATTATGGTGGATCAAAAGTTGTTGTCAAGAACTCAAGATATATTTTTATGAGTAATAGATGCTGAAATAAATAAATAAATAAACGTCTCAATGATGAGTTAAAAAGAATATGAGATTTATCGTATAAAAGAACCGTCATGCAAATAGATATTCGATGATATATATTTGGAGAGAACTAAGTTGAATTTTAGGGAAGGGCTAAAAATTAATTTCTTGATGAAAAGAAACTGAAATACAAATATTTTTGGGACCTAAACTGAAATTTATATATAATCCAAAGGAGTGAAACTCCACCCTTTATATATTCCATAATAATATGATAATATAAGCATACACTACAAGAAAAACACTAAGCACTGTCGGATTTATCGTTGAATTTAGCGTTGGATATTAGTGGCAAGTTTTTCATCAGAATTAGCCATGAATTCGTCACCCTAAAATATTACTGTCGAATTTACTAGCAGATTAACGACGGTAGCGCTGTGCATGTAACCAAAATGCAGCGTTTCATTAAACAAGGTTCAGCGTCGGATTTACTCCCTGGTAAATTCCACGGTAATTGTGCTCTAAATTCGAACCGCGAACTCTCTTCTCTTTCATTTCGAAATCGGTTTCTCTCTCTAATCTCTCACCTTCCCCCCCCCTCTCTCTCTCTCTCTCTCTCTCTCTCTATCTAGCCCCCTGCCGCTACTACAAAAGCCGTTGCCGCCGCTGCTGTTGCCCTCCCCTGCTGCTATTGGAAACATCGCCGTTGCCGCTGCTCGAAACACTCCATCTCTATTCTCTGTTCTCGCCGCTGCTGCCCTGTCGCCGCTGCACGAACCACCCATTTTCGTTCCAAGTTTTCTCTCTTCTCTCCCCTAATTAATTTAATTAGATTGATTTCTATTTTAGTTGATTTTAGGTAGTTAGGTGGTTTTCATTGAATTAGTTTTCATTGATTTTAGGTAGATTAATTTCTGTTGTAAATTGTTTTTAGGTGGTTAGGTTAGGATAATTTAGTTAGTCTGATAAGTTCTGATCTCTGTTCAATATGTTTGGAATTATTATCTGAGATTGTCAATTCTTGTTACTAAGATTATTTGAATTGGTCTAAATCATTAATTTTAAGTTTTACTGTTAATTCTGTGACATTTTATTGTATACATACTATTTATTTTAATAAAATAATTTGTTGATTTCTACTAATTTTATATTTCTGATAATAATTTCATTAACAAGAGTTTTAATTTGATCTGAGTGTTAGTTATAGCTAAACTGTGCCAAAAATAAAAATTAAAATTAAAAATCTTACCGGCGGATATATCGTAGAATTAATCCGACGGTAATCATCAACCCAGGCTCAATCCATTATTCAAAACACCGACAAAAATTTTGCCGGTAATTAACGTTGGACAAAAAAAAATCCGCTGGTAAAAAATTTTCGACACCAATTTATACCGTCAACTACAAGACGACGATAAATTCAATGGCAATGTCCTTAGCAGCGGATTTATTTGATTAATCCAATAGTAAATTTGACAGTAACCAACATTTTTCTTATATTGATAACTTTTTTCAACAACTTTCAGCCGATTCACAACAGCAGCAATCAATTTGCCTAGTAGACCACTATACCTAGTCAAAGGATGGGAATTAAAGGAATTATTAATAATAAGGGATGCTCCAACAATCTGCTTACCATGTTTCATGGTTAAAGATGGATCATGCTCCTGAAGATCTCCAATAATATTTGCTAGTATCCTTGCTAGGAATGGATCAAAGAATTTTAATATAGAGCGGCAAATTTTAGACGAAATTTTTAATTATTTTTTTATTAAATTTTTTCATTTCATTAAAATAATTTAGACAACTTGTAGTTATTAAGTTGATTTTTCAAAAGGTTTATCAACATATATATATATATATATATATATATATATATATATATTAAAAATTATAAATTCTTTCACATAATTTTATTTGTAGCATGACCGCTTATAAAAGAAACATAACAATATCAGTAGTACATTATAAATTTATAAAATATTAATAATTTATAGTGTGTTTAGTTAAAAGATTATCACATATCTTATTAATTAAAATTAATTCTTTAAAAAATTTTGAAAAATTTAAAAGCAAATTATAAACTATTAATTATGTAAAAGACACAGTATCCTCATAAAATATCGTTACAATTTTTTTTAGGGGGTCGAGGCCACTACTCGCCCTCTCTAGATACGTCCCTGAATCCTTGCCACAACGCTTTAAAATAAAGAAGAAAAACAAATCAACAACACTGTAATAATGAACATTTCCTTACAAAACAAATCATTAATAGGTAGAATTGCAAGTAATAATCGTTGTCTAAAATTTATTAATTTGTACCTGTGGGGAAGGACATCTTTTAACACCAGGGGTACAAAAAATATCATTATTAACTATTTTCAGTCAATTTTGTGTATCGAAAATATAAAGCTCTTGAGAGTTGAGAGACACTAATTCTGAATAAAAATCTTTTTCTCTTGGGCAAGATCAACTTGTTAAAAGTCACATAAAATAAGAATAAACTACCATTTGTATCCATGAACTTTGTGAACGCTGACAAAAGTATCCATCAAACAAAGAAACTAACGTTGTACCCATGAAAGATAGATTTTCGTGTGACAAAAGTACCAACACTCTTATTTTTTTTGTTGAATTTTTAATAAAATTCTTAAATTACTCCCACCCTTTATCTTCTTCCCCAAATTTTAAACTTTTGCAACTCTCATCACAACCACCAATACCATTTTTGATTATCACTGCCTTCTCTCCCCCTTTCCATTGCCACCACTCACCGTCACCACCACCAACACCACCACCATCATCCTTTTTTTTTTTTGGATCAAACAAGCACCCAAAATTGGATCTCGGAGCGTTGAAAACCTCAAGATTATCACTAGTAAAGAACTAGAACAATGGTGTAATCATGAGAGACAAAAATTGTTGTACAAAACAAAAGCCCAAGTTTTCAACTCTAGATTCATTACCATGTGCTTGATGTAAACCATCTCAGTGTTAATTGTGACAAGATAAGCAAAAGCCAAAGAATAAGCAGTAAGGGTAAAAGCAAAATCAGTGGCGGCATACCTCGCACCGGCGAGGATAACGACGATGGAGAAAAATGTAACACCCTACCATACAGAGTCTTATGCTTAAGTCATAATTCAGAGATGGCAAGGTATTACGACCTCTAAAATAAAAATTTAGTACGTATAGTAGTATGAATGATTGATTATAACTAGGAGCCTTTGTAGAAAAAAAGGGGTAAACAAAAACCGCAAATCAAAAGCGCATCACTCCGATCGATAACGTAACGAGCAAGGATAACCAACGCGAGATTATATATATACAAAGGAGTGTCAAAAACAGGAATATCAAGACTCAAGATCCGGCTGCGAAGATAACCGATCCGAGCATAGCAATATATACATATGATAAAATAATGAAACCCCAAAGGAAACCCAAAGGGACACAAATACATAAAACCTATTCTCCAAAATCTCCCATAAGAGGAGTCATCACAGTTTGTATTATTTAATGGAGATAAAAGTATCTAAGCAAAACGTATAAACCAAAACATAGTCCCGAGAACAAAGGATCTTCGCAAATCTAGAAGTCTCCAGCATGTCTCAGCGGGAAACCTCACGTCCTGCATCTGAAAACCACAAAATCCGCATGGGGGAGAACCAGAGGTCCCCAGCATGGTAACAGCTTCCACATATATAATACATAATAATAGAGGAAAGCCAAAGGCAATCTTAGAACTTCCTCCAGATAATTCAAAGCTTATAAACAAGCTAAACCATATAAGGGCATCTGACTAAAGATTCTTCAGTCTAACTAATACTTCCCTTTCCAATTCCTTCAGACCTCCCAACCACCAGCAGGAGTATATTATAGCAAACACAGTTATATCAGACAAAGAATATACAAATAGGAGCAGTTAAGACATTTAGACAACTAGCAAGTAATATGCAGTCAAATGGGCAATCTCAAACAATTCACATAGTATGCATATGATGAATGCCTGTCCCTAGTGGCCGATGATATCATCTTGTCGGTTATATAGCCAACCCGACAAGTCCTGGTCGCTAACCATTGGACTGTCCCTCTGTCGCGCATCCCCAACTCGAGTTATACTCGTTATAAACTTGATCATAAACATGATCCATATCCATCACCCTCACTGGTGAATATTTCGGGGGCGAGCTCATCCGGGTCTTTCACAGTGCCCGGCCACACTTACGACATAGGGTCACCAGAGTATCAAGTCTCAACCTGGAGCACGTGGTGGCTAGCCACTGCTACTACCCAGGGAAACTCGTATCTCAGATAGTGGAAGTACAAATCACAATTATCAATAATTCAGCATAAACATGCATGAATCCTCATCCATGGATCAACATCCATATCAGCCATCCGGCTCACGGTTCAGTCCAGAACCAGCCAATATTCATAGCATACACAGCTATTCCGGCTCACGGTTAAATCCATAACCAGCCAATATTCATAGCATACACAGCTATTCCGGCTCACGGTTAAATCCATAACCAGCCATTTCATTAACAATTACAGCCTTTCGGCCCATGGCATAACAAGCACTTCCACCACCATCCTCCGCATCTCACATAATCATCTTGATCCTCATTGATCATTCATTTTTTCCTTGCTTCACTCGCAAGTTACCTCATTCACTAGCCCCTTTTTAATAGCTAGGCATGTCATAATGATTTAAAACAGAAATGGTGAGATCGGAGGCTTAGAAGTATGAGATTTGGCTTTTAAAACTCAAAAATCAACTTTGGGATGAAAACAGGGCCGCGCGTACGCGCACTCCACGCGCACGCGTGGATGGCCTCAAAAACTCATCGACGCGCAAGCGTCATGCACGCTAACGCGTGGATTCAAAATTTGCCAATCGACGCGCACGCGTCAACCACGCGTACGCGCGGGTGTTCTCGTGCCCCAGGCACAACACCGGCACAGTTCTGGCATAACTCTTTGGAAAATGGCTGGGCATTGGGTGCAGCACAATCGGCGCGCCCGCGTACATCACGCGTACGCGTGAATGGCACATTTTCGGAGGATCGGCGCGCACGCGCCAGGTGCGCGCACGCGCAAGGGGTCATTCTGCTAAAAATTTTCTAAGTTAAAAGCTGCAGAATTCACAGATTTACACCCCAATCTTCCAACGGACATAACTTCCTCATTTTAAATCGTTTTTCACCCGTTTTTTGAACGGCATGGACATCCCGGATCCAATTTCATTTCTAAACAGATTTGGTACAAAACGGAGATCCGTAGTCCAAGTTATGTCCCGTCAAAGTATGCCCAAAAACCACATTTTTATACAAAACCACAATATGCCATTTTCAAAACAAACCATTTTCATCTCTTTCAAAAATCAATCAAAACATGCCAATTTCATCCCTTTTCTTTGAAATCAATTCAAAATGTATCAAATTCAACATCAAGCCTCCTCAATTCACACATTGACACATTACCCCAATTACCAAAATCACTAATTCATCATTTTGTCCCACTTCACCCAAGTGGCTCAACACAAACACATTGACATATCATATACTATTCCTCATGCCAATTCTCAACAATACCAATTCCAATAAATCATTATTGTACACAATCAACATCATACTCACCATCAACATGGTTCAACCCACAATTCAACCATAACCAATCATCAAGCATATATCACAACATGCATATTTCTCATACATCATACCACCAAGGCATCAATTATCATCATCACATATATGACCACATCATATATCTCAATCATTCAACAACATCAACAATTCAATGCCTATCTTAGGGCCTCTAGCCTAAGTATTTCCTACCACATTACATATTAGATACGGGAAACCGAAACCATACCTTAGCCGAATTTCCCAAGCTCCACCGGAGCACTTCCAAATCACTTATTCACAAGCTCTCAAGGCCTCAACACCTCCAAGAACAGATTTTTCACCACCAAACCCTTTCCAAGCTTTTCAAAGTCACCAATCAAGCTCCAATATCCACACATACACAACCTAAGCCACAACCATCATACCCATACACAACATCTCAAAACCCAAACATCATAAAATAACAAAATACACTAGGGTTGAGAATCTTACCACACCCAAGGTCCAAGGAGACAAGATTAACCTTCTCCTTCAAGAGAGTTGGGTCCTATAACATCAAAGAACCCAAAATCTCAACATTTTACCCATGAAACTCGAAAATAAGGGCTGAGATTTCGAACAGCAACACGTGGCTTACCTCAAGATTGGTTGTATGGGTTTTGTAGAGCTCTCCGCGGTGAACGCGTGGCCGCAAACGGAGCGGCAATCGGAGCTCTAGATCAAAAGTTATGGTAGTTTGAAGATCAACCAAGGGAGAGAACTTGAGAGAGTGTTCTTCCTCCCTTTCTCTCTAATTTCAGCTTGTGTGTGTAACAAATGAGGAGAGAGAGTGCTGAAAACTAGGATTTTGGTCAAGTTATGTTGGGCCAAGGGCCCACTTTGGGTCCGGTTGGCCCGGTTTGGCCCGTTCGGTCAAATCTTGGTCCGAATTCTATAAAATTGGTACCAAAATTCTCGTCTCAGTCTCCTCTACCACATTTAGCCATAAAAATCACATTTTAGGCTTTCTAGAATAAATTCTCATTTATGGGTTAATTAGCCGTTAATTAACCGGGTTTTACATTCTACCCACCTAATTTGGAATTTTGCCCACAAAATTCAAATGCAATTACCTGAGAATAAATGCGGATAATCCGTTCGCATCTCTGACTCAAGTTCCCAAGTGTGTTCCTCAACACCGCCTCGACTCCAAGCCACTTTGACTAATGAAACCTCTTTTCCACGCAACCGTTTGATACTAGTGTCATCAATTCTGACTGGAGCCACTGGAAGCGTCAAATCTTCCCTTAACTGAACCGACTCAGGTTCTAACACATGGCTAGCATCAGGAGTGTACTTCCGAAGCTGCGACACGTGAAACACGTCGTGCAGGTTCGAAAGATGAGGTGGTAGAGCCATCCGATACGCCACCGGTCCAATCCTCTCTAGGATCTGAAATGGACCAATGTATCGAGGATTCAACTTCTTTGCCTTAATCGCCCTACCTACTCCCGTGGTCGGAGTAACCTTAAGGAAAACATGGTCTCCTTCCTCAAATTCTAAGGGCTTTCGCCTCTGATCGGCGTAACTCTTTTGACGACTCTGCGCCGTAAGCATCCTATCTCGGATTTTCTTGACTTGTTCAGTAGTCTCAGCTATCATTTCCGGTCCCAACAAGCTTTTCTCTCCAGCTTCATACCAACATAGCGGAGATTGACATTTTCTCCCATACAAGGCCTCATACGGAGCCATTCCAATGCTCGCATGATAACTATTATTGTATGCAAACTCCACTAATGGCATATACCGATCCCAACTCGCCGGTTGGTCCAAAACACAAGCTCTCAACATATCCTCTAGTGTTTGGATCGTCCTCTCAGATTGACCATCTGTTTGAGGATGGTAAGCCGTGCTCAAGCTTAATCGGGTACCAAAAGCCTTCTGAAATGCACCCCAAAACCTTGAAGTGAAACGAGGATCTCTATCCGAGATTATAGTAGCAGGTACACCATGAAGTCTCACAATCTCCTTTATGTATAACCGTGCTAGCTCCTCAAGGGTGTAAGTCATACGAATGGGCAAAAAGTGAGCTGACTTCGTCAATCGGTCTACAATCACCCAAATAGCATCAAAACCAGCCCTAGTCCTTGGCAATCCTGACACAAAGTCCATTGCAATACTTTCCCACTTCCATTGTGGAATCTCTAAAGGTTGCAACATCCCGGAAGGTCTTTGATGTTCAATCTTTACCTTTTGACAAGTTAAGCACTTTGAAACATATTCTGCCACATCATTCTTCATACCCGGCCACCAAAACGTCGCCTTTAAATCATGGTACATCTTAGTACTCCCCGGGTGAATGGAGAATCCGCTTTTGTGTGCCTCCTTTAAGATATCTTGCCTCAAAGTGCCAACATCCGGCACAATGATCCTACCCTTGAATCTCCATAACCCATCTTTATTTTCCGACACTCTCCACTGTTTTTCTTGCTCAATGGCCGGTAACACTTTCCATAACGCTTCATCATTTTGATGAGCCTTTAGGAGTTCGGACTTAAAGTCACTTGAGATTTCTAATCGGCTCAAACACAAGGTTCCGAATACTTCTTGAGTACCAATTTTCAGACTCTCGAATCCCTTGAGCAACTTCTCCTCTTGGAGCATCATCCAAGCTGCACATAATGACTTCCAACTTAATGCATCCGCCACTACATTCGCCTTTCCCGGATGGTAATGCAACTCAAAGTCGTAGTCCTTCAACAATTCCATCCACCTTCTCTGTCTCATATTAAGCTCTTTCTGATCAAAGAGGTACTTCAAGCTCTTATGATCAGAGAAAACTTGGAACTTAACCCCATAGAGATAATGCCTCCACACCTTCAAGGCAAACACAACCGCAGCGAGTTCCAAATCGTGTGTAGGATAATTAACTTCATGAGGTCTCAACTGTCGTGAGGGATACGCCACCACATTATGATGCTGCATCAGCACGCACCCTAGACCCTTCAATGAGGCATCACAATACACCTCAAAAGGCTCGTTCGGTTCAGGTAACACTAACACAGGTGCAGTGGTTAACTTTTTCTTCAATGTCTGAAAGCTCTCCTCGCACTCAGGAGTCCAAACAAACGGAGTGTCTTTGCGGGTTAACTTTGTCATTGGCAAAGCTATCTGTGAAAAGCCCTTGATAAACCTTCTGTAATAGCCAGCTAAACCCAGAAAACTCCTTATCTCTGTTATGGTGGTTGGTTGCTTCCAATCCATCACAGCCTCCACCTTAGTTGGATCTACGGCTATTCCCTTCTTACTCACCACGTGACCCAAAAACTTCACCTCACTCTTCCAAAACTCACACTTAGACAGTTTTGCATAAAGTTTCTTCTCCTTTAGAATCTGCAACACGGTCCTCAAGTGTTCCGCATGCTCTTCTTCAGTTTTGGAATAAATTAGTATGTCATCAATGAAGACAACAACGAATTTATCCAGAAACGGACGGAAGACTCTATTCATGTAATCCATAAACACCGCAGGAGCGTTCGTCAATCCAAAGGACATTACAGTGTACTCGTAATGACCATAACGAGTCCTGAAAGCGGTCTTAGGGATATCCTCACCCCTCACCCTTATCTGGTGATAACCGGATCGCAAATCAATCTTGGAGAAAACTCCAGCTCCTTGTAATTGATCCATGAGATCATCAATTCTCGGCAATGGGTACTTATTCTTTATTGTAACCTTGTTCAGCTACCTGTAATCCACACAGAGCCGCATACTCCCATCCTTCTTCTTCACCAGTAACACTGGAGCACCCCATGGAGAGACACTTGGCCGTATAAAATTCTTTCCCAACAAATCCTCTAACTGAGACTTTAGCTCGTTCATCTCTAACGGTGACATCCTATAAGGAGCACTTGAGATTGGTCCCGCCCCGGGCACCAATTCAATAGCAAACTCAACCTCTCGGTTAGGTGGAAACTCATCAATATCATCGGGAAACACTTCCGGAAACTCACACACAACCGGAATCTGCTCCAACCTTTGATCATCACCCGAAACACCCGCGGTTAGCAACATGATACCCTGACATTCGGTTCCAGAACAGTTCACCATCATCGAATTCAAGTAAAAATTATTCACCACGACCGGCCCTTCTGTATCTTCCGGCATAAAGTACACCGACTTTGTAGAACAATCAAGCAGAATATGGTTCTTAGATAACCAGTCCAATCCCAAGATAAGATCAAGACCGATCATCGGTAAGCAGATTAAATTATGAACAAAATCACGCTGCTTGAACCTAAAGGAAACTTTTGGGCATCCTAGCCTAGTTACCATGGCCTCATGGGTAGCATTGTACACTTTTAGGTCATAACCTAAGGTTACAATCTTCAAGCCTAACTCATGGGCTTTCTCAAATGCAATGAATGAATGTGATGCTCCCGAATCAAATAAAGCATTTAAAGTTTGACCAGCCATTTCACAGTTACCTCGAATAAGTGTCTCGGATCCCTCAGCTCCTACAGCTGAAGTGGTGAACACCCGACCAGTCTGTTGTGCCTTCCCAGCACCTTGTTTCTGCTTTTCCGGGCAGCTTGCGATCTTATGCCCTGCTTTTCCACAATTGTAGCACAAATCCCATCCGGCCTTGCATGGTGCTCCCGGATGGTGACTCCCACACCTAGTACAAGCTTGATCATTCTGAGGCTGCTTCCCAAACTTCTTCCCTTGGGAGTTGTTGTTGTTGGGCCTCCTGAAAGAGCCTCCCCTCTTGAAAGACGGACCTCTAGGTGCAAAGCTCTTCCCTCGGTTCTGTGGAAATGAACCTTTGTGACTCCCTTTCTCAGCGGTTGCCCTTTTCACACACTCCTCAGCAACCCTACACTTGTTCACTAATTCGGAGAAAGTCCTAATCTCTATTGGTCCCTGAGCTCCATTTCCGTCGTTGCCATGGTTGCTCATCTGTTGTCCAAGAGCCTCTGCAGTGGCCCACATAGCCGCAGCCATGTTCCCCAATGCCGCCACAAGGTCTACCGGGTTATTCGAGTTATTCTCCGGTGCACGAGCATTCGTACGACCTCTCACACTACCTCTACCGCGTCCACGAGGCGCCATCTGGTTCCTATACACACCCAACAATCGATATTAAGTTGATCAGTCTCAATATCGGAAGTCTAGTGCTTCAAAGTCCCAAATGCATGCTCATGAACGTTTATGCCAAATATATCAAGCAGATATACTAATAGCACATAGCACACACACAGAGAATGCACAGAAGCATAATCAGTCCATCCCTCAGGCTCTACAGGAACGAACTGCTCTGATACCATAATGTAACACCCTACCATACAGAGTCTTATGCTTAAGTCATAATTCAGAGATGGCAAGGTATTACGACCTCTAAAATAAAAATTTAGTACGTATAGTAGTATGAATGATTGATTATAACTAGGAGCCTTTGTAGAAAAAAAGGGGTAAACAAAAACCGCAACTCAAAAGCGCATCACTCCGATCGATAACGTAACGAGCAAGGATAACCAACGCGAGATTATATATATACAAAGGAGTGTCAAAAACAGGAATATCAAGATTCAAGATCCGACTGCGAAGATAACCGGTCCGAGCATAGCAATATATACATATGATAAAATAATGAAACCCCAAAGGAAACCCAAAGGGACACAAATACATAAAACCTATTCTCCAAAATCTCCCATAAGAGGAGTCATCACAGTTTGTATTATTTAATGGAGATAAAAGTATCTAAGCAAAACGTATAAACCAAAACATAGTCCCGAGAACAAAGGATCTTCGCAAATCTAGAAGTCTCCAGCATGCCTCAGCGGGAAACCTCACGTCCTGCATCTGAAAACCACAAAATCCGCATGGGTGAGTACCAGAGGTCCCCAGCATGGTAACAGCTTCCACATATATAATACATAATAATAGAGGAAAGCCAAAGGCAATCTTAGAACTTCCTCCAGATAATTCAAAGCTTATAAACAAGCTAAACCATATAAGGGCATCTGACTAAAGATTCTTCAGTCTAACTAATACTTCCCTTTCCAATTCCTTCAGACCTCCCAACCACCAGCAGGAGTATATTATAGCAAACACAGTTATATCAGACAAAGAATATACAAATAGGAGCAGTTAAGACATTTAGACAATTAGCAAGTAATATGCAGTCAAATAGGCAATCTCAAACAATTCACATAGTATGCATATAATGAATGCCTGTCCCTAGTGGCCGATGATATCATCTTGTCGGTTATATAGCCAACCCGACAAGTCCTGGTCGCTAACCATTGGACTGTCCCTCTGTCGCGCATCCCCAACTCGAGTTATACTCGTTATAAACTTGATCATAAACATGATCCATATCCATCACCCTCACTGGTGAATATTTCGGGGGCGAGCTCATCCGGGTCTTACACAGTGCCCGGCCACACTTACGACATAGGATCACCAGAGTATCAAGTCTCAACCTAGAGCACGTGGTGGCTAGCCACTGCTACTACCCAGGGAAACTCGTATCTCAGATAGTGGAAGTGCAAATCACAATTATCAATAATTCAGCATAAACATGCATGAATCCTCATCCATGGATCAACATCCATATCAGCCATCCGGCTCACGGTTCAGTCCAGAACCAGCCAATATTCATAGCATACACAGCTATTCCGGCTCACGGTTAAATCCATAACCAACCAATATTCATAGCATACACAGCTATTCCGGCTCACGGTTAAATCCATAACCAGCCATTTCATTAACAATTACAGCCTTTCGGCCCATGGCATAACAAGCACTTCCACCACCATCCTCCGCATCTCACATAATCATCTTGATCCTCATTGATCATTCATTTTTCCCTTGCTTCACTCGCAAGTTACCTCATTCACTAGCCCCTTTTTAATAGCTAGGCATGTCATAATGATTTAAGACAGAAATGGTGAGATCGGAGGCTTAGAAGTATGAGATTTGGCTTTTAAAACTCAAAAATCAACTTTGGGATGAAAACAGGGCCGCGCGTACGCGCACTCCACGCGCACGCGTGGATGGCCTCAAAAACTCATCGACGCGCAAGCGTCATGCACGCTAACGCGTGGATTCAAAATTTGCCAATCGACGCGCACGCGTCAACCACGCGTACGCGCGGGTGTTCTCGTGCCCCAGGCACAACACCGGCACAGTTCTGGCATAACTCTCTGGAAAATGGCTGGGCATTGGGTGCAGCACAATCGGCGCGCCCGCGTACATCACGCGTACGCGTGAATGGCACATTTTCGGAGGATCGGCGCGCACGCGCAAGGGGTCATTCTGCTAAAAATTTTCTAAGTTAAAAGCTGCAGAATTCACAAATTTACACCCCAATCTTCCAACGGACATAACTTCCTCATTTTAAATCGTTTTTCACCCGTTTTTCGAACGGCATGGACATCCCGGATCCAATTTCATTTCTAAACAGATTTGGTACAAAACGGAGATCCGTAGTCCAAGTTATGTCCCGTCAAAGTATGCCCAAAAACCATATTTTTATACAAAACCACAATATGCCATTTTCAAAACAAACCATTTTCATCTCTTTCAAAAATCAATCAAAACATGCCAATTTCATCCCTTTTCTTTGAAATCAATTCAAATAGTATCAAATTCAACATCAAGCCTCCTCAACTCACACATTGACACATTACCCCAATTACCAAAATCACTAATTCATCATTTTGTCACACTTCACCCAAGTGGCTCAACACAAACACATTGACATATCATATACTATTCCTCATGCCAATTCTCAACAATACCAATTCCAATAAATCATTATTGTACACAATCAACATCATACTCACCATCAACATGGTTCAACCCACAATTCAACCATAACCAATCATCAAGCATATATCACAACATGTATATTTCTCATACATCATACCACCAAGGCATCAATTATCATCATCACATATATGACCACATCATATATCTCAATCATTCAACAACATCAACAATTCAATGCCTATCTTAGGGCCTCTAGCCTAAGTATTTCCTACCACATTACATATTAGATACGGGAAACCGAAACCATACCTTAGCCGAATTTCCCAAGCTCCACCGGAGCACTTCCAAATCACTTATTCACAAGCTCTCAAGGCCTCAACACCTCCAAGAACAGATTTTTCACCACCAAACCCTTTCCAAGCTTTTCAAAGTCACCAATCAAGCTCCAATATCCACACATATACAACCTAAGCCACAACCATCATACCCATACACAACATCTCAAAACCCAAACATCATAAAACAACAAAATACACTAGGGTTGAGAATCTTACCACACCCAAGGTCCAAGGAGACAAGATTAACCTTCTCCTTCAAGAGAGTTGGGTCCTATAACATCAAAGAACCCAAAATCTCAACATTTTACCCATGAAACTCGAAAATAAGGGCTGAGATTTCGAACAGCAACACGTGGCTTACCTCAAGATTGGTTGTATGGGTTTTGTAGAGCTCTCCGCGGTGAACGCGTGGCCGCAAACGGAGCGGCAATCGGAGCTCTAGATCAAAAGTTATGGTAGTTTGAAGATCAACCAAGGGAGAGAACTTGAGAGAGTGTTCTTCCTCCCTTTATCTCTAATTTCAGCTTGTGTGTGTAACAAATGAGGAGAGAGAGTGCTGAAAACTAGGGTTTTGGTCAAGTTATGTTGGGCCAAGGGCCCACTTTGGGTCCGGTTGGCCCGGTTTGGCCCGTTCGGTCCAATCTTGGTCCGAATTCTATAAAATTGGTACCAAAATTCTCGTCTCAGTCTCCTCTACCACATTTAGCCATAAAAATCACATTTTAGGCTTTCTAGAATAAATTCTCATTTATGGGTTAATTAGCCGTTAATTAACCGGGTTTTACATTCTACCCACCTAATTGGGAATTTTGCCCACAAAATTCAAATGCAATTACCTGAGAATAAATGCGGATAATCCGTTCGCATCTCTGACTCAAGTTCCCAAGTGTGTTCCTCAACACCGCCTCGACTTCAAGCCACTTTGACTAATGAAACCTCTTTTCCTCATAAGAATGATACTTTTTCTCATTGTGCTGCTGTTTTTGCATTCCTATGCTTTGTGTAACTTAATTTTTTGCATTTTCTGTGTTGTACTTTGATTATTTAATCAAAGAATTGTTCATAACAAAGTTAAAAGAGATGTTTGAGAGTAATAAATGAATCACCATTTGGAAATGTGTGATTCAACAAAGTAGTTAAAGGTTCTTGAATATGGCTCTGCTCTTTTAGTTTTGATGATTAATAACAAATTTTAATATTTGTCTTTGATATTTGAATATTTTATTTTGTGTTAGAAATTGTGAAATTTCAACTTAGATAGGTTGCTGTCTCTATGTTGCATTCTGTTTTGATTATTGGAGCTATTTGTAAGAATCGGCATAACCGTTTTAAATAAAATATTAATTTTTTAAGTGATCGGAGTATATTCAAAATTTAGAAGTTTTAATTTGAAAATTTAAAGATGAAATTTGATTTCAATGAATTTTTCTATATTGGAAAATGTATTTTCCTTCGAAAGATTTTTGTAAAAATGCATAGGGGCGCTTAAGCCGGCAGTACCGGCTCTAATCTGTCCAGCACCACGCGTTTTGGAAAATAAGATTTTAAAAAATTGATTTATTATTTTAAAATGACAAAAATAATTTAGAATTGAAAACGGCGCACTAATCTTAAAGGTTTTGACCCAAAGTGGGCCAAACGGATCTAAAACGTTAACGGGTTAGACCGGGCCCAAGTTGGGCCTAAGTCCAACATATATAAATCCATTTTAATGAGCATTCAGCTCATTCTTGCCTTATTTTGGGGAGAGGGGCGCTGATGGTGGTGAAGGGAGAAGAGAAGAGAAGTTACTATTAATCTTCTCCTTCAATTGACCATAACTTGAGCTACGGAGCTTCGATTGATGAGCCGTTTATGGCCACGCGAAGCTCTTGTTAAGCTTTTCGTGTCTATCTAGGCTTTGCTGGTAAGAACTTGCAACCCAAGCTCCAGTTTCCTATCCTAATTTTTGTGCATTTTTGGTTGTAGATTTTGAGTAGATTTTTGTGGTTTTAGTTGTTTAGGGGTGATCTAGCATTGGAGTATTATTGAATTTTGCTCCTAATCTCATTGGGTAAGGTAAAGTTTTATTAAACCCTTGTGTTTAGTTGTTTTGTGAACCCTAGGTTTGATATGTATATGTTATATGATGTTAGTTGAGGTTTGGTGTTTGTTGGAGTGAGCTTGATGGTTTTGGAGCTCGGAGTTTGAGCTTGGTGTTTTGAATTGCATGAAAATTGGTCAAGGTATGGTTTCGGTTTCTTCTATATAACATGTAATGTTTCTAGACACTTAGACTAGTTGACTCTAAGATAGGATTGAATAATGGTTGTGTATGATTGATTGTATGTGAAATTATGTTTGAGGATGAAGAAGATGATATAGAGTGTTAGAGTGTGTGATATATAAAATATGATGAATATTAATGTTGAACATGATTATGATGAGTGGTGATAAACAATGATGATGATATTGGATTTTGAATATTATTATTGGTGAATGGCGTTGGTTGTTAGAATTGAGATTGAATAATGATAATCATGATATAATAATTGTGATGCTATGGGAGAGATGTGATGATGTTGTAATTGAGGAAGGGTGTATATAAGGATTTTAGATTGTGTAAATTGTTGGTATGAAATATTGAATTGGAATTATAGATTTGTGTTGGTTTATGGAGGAAGGGTTGCGTGAATTAGGTGTGAAAGTAATGAAAGTACAATGGAATGATAAACTGTAGTGTGTGGTAGTATTTTGTGATGGATTGGGTATGTTTCAGTTTGTTTTTGTTGTGAAATTTCGAAGTTTGAGAACCTAGTTAATTTTTGGTAAAAACCAGTTTTTAGTAAACTTTGACGGATCATAACTTGACTCTTAGTTTTCAAAATTGATTGAAATTTATCTTAAATTAACGTTCATTCAAAGATCTTTAAATTGATATAAAGTTTGATGAAAATGAATTTTTATCGAGGAAGTTATGAACGTTTAAAGATTGATGTTTAAAACTGATTTCTACAACTTTGCAAAATTTTCTAAGTCTGGGAGGGCATGCGTATGCATACCACCCATAAGCATATGTGACATTCTATTTGGCACCTATGCATACGCGAACGCCTGTATGCGTACGAGAAATAGACCAAAATGTATGTATGCATACGCATACATAATGCATGCGTACGCATACATAATGCATGCGTCCGCATACACCCTGTTTTACTGAAAAATTATTTTTCTTCACTTTTTAAGGGTTCTCTAGCTTTTCAAACTTCTTTATCCATGGTTTAAGATTGCTATCTAGTAATTAGGCCTTAAGATTAATAAAGATGCGTTAGTGAATTATATTGGTAAATTTTTCTATATGAGTTTAAAAGACGGAGACTTAGGCCTAGTATGTAATTGGACGGAATGGTTATGTGATTTGATGAAGAGTCGGATTGATGAATGAACTTAAGGAATTGAGAACTGAGAATGGTTGTGACGAGTTTGGGACTCGGGGATGAATGGAATTGGACTGTATGAGTAGTGATCACTGAGAATATGATGAGGGTTCTGGCCTGGCAAGGTATAATCCCACTTGCTCAGTGCGTAAACCGTTGTGCAGAGATGATGGTTTTATTTCGCCTGCAATGAGGGCGGAGGTTTTATCCCGCTCACGTATTGATGGATTGTTTAGCAAGGACGGTGGTGTGATTCCGTTTGCATATTGTTTTGTGTTGGGCAAGGACGGTGGTTTAATCCTGCTTGTAGAATGATTTGTGAAATACAACCCGAGCAAGGATGGTGGTGTAATCCCAGTATGGATGGTGGTTTAATCTCGCTTACTGTGGAGGCAAGGACGGTAGTTTAATCCCGCTTGCATGTTTTGAGCAAGGATAGTGGTTTAATCCCGCTTGTTTATGGAACCTACAGATAAGGATGATGGTTTAATCCCACTTATCTGAGTCGGGTCTAGCAACACCGACGCATGAGCTCATGGCCAGTAGGATAAGCAAGCATCATTTGCATCTATGTGACATTGTTTGGGTGTGTTTATTGTATATGTGGTTTGCCTATGTGATTATTATTGTTTAACTACTATATGTTATAATTGATGTAATTGAATCTGTTGTGCTGGAATTTCATTACTTGTGTTTTACTTGATTGCATTAAACGTGTTTTTACTAGCGTTAAGGAGGATCGGGAGGCGGTGGCGATGGGATCGCACGGAGGTTAGGTTGGTGAAGATTGTGGGATATAGCGGTGTGACTAGTTTTAGTTAGATAACTCTGTTTATGGTTTAATTTATTTATTTCATTAAGCTTGAATATCTGTATCAGTGTGAAGTTCTAGGATTTCCTTTGGCGTCCCGGAACCTTACATCTTATATATTGGGCACTGTTACCATACTGAGAACCTTCGGTTCTCATACCATATGTTGTTGTTATTTTTCAGATGCAGGTCACAAATCCACCTCGGTGAGTTTGCGGACATGGTGATAGAGCGGAGTATGGTTCTCCTTTGTTTTATTATGCTTTATTTTGTTGTAGTATTCTCTCAGCTTTTGTTTATATAACTTCGTTGCCTTAGAGGCTTTTGCTTTAACTTTGAGAGATAGGTTGTATAAGCTATTTTAAACTTCAAAACTCTGTCGTAGTCTATTTGAGCTAGTCTGCCTAAACTCCGCAGGCAGTGACTAATCTTCTTTTGTATAATATTAATATATATATATATATATATATATATGTGTGTGTGTGTGTGTGTGTGTGTGTGTGTGTGTGTGTATTTACTTTGTTGATCTATTAATTAATACCTTGTATCTTGGAGCTTTATTGCAAGGTTGTATATATTATGTTTTGTATCTTTACGGGGTGTTATACTACTACTGCTACTGTGAGTGATTTTGTTGGTGCCGATTGGAGGAGCTGCTACTGGTACCATCATCCTTGATTGGTTTTGTTGTTTGTGATTGTGTTATGATAAATTATTGAATAAATTTATTTGATTAATTCTAAATTATTAAAGAATAGTAGTTTGATTGTTAGTCTAATTTCACATTTCCAAACCAAGCTTATTCAGTTTTTCACATTCCTTGATGTTATCTTAGACATTTGTTTGCCCTTTTGCAAATCCAGCTTGTGCAGCAACTGCAATGAGTGTCTTGCAAGGTAGCATTTACTGTTTATCAATGAATAATTATACAAAAGGAAGTTTTGTATTTGTTTATGTAAATCATTTAACTGAATCATTTAAGTATGTGATAACTTAGATGAAGGTCTTCAAATTACAAGATACATTAACTTGTTTGGTATATACAATGAACTGAATTTATTTATTGAATTTTTTAGTTGAATTTTACTTGTGTAACAGATGTGCTCAAAGAAAAATTTGAAGAGCATGAAGGAAACTAGACAATTAAAAGTACTCCTAAAATTGCTTATGGTTTTAATACATATTCATAGATGATTCATATATTATTAGTATAGTTTAATTGTATATGGATCTATTTATTATATTTTACTTGTGTCATGGTTGATAAATGACAAATATCCTATTATTTGGTTTGATAAATTTGGTTGTGTATTGGCTGAGAAATAAGTAATGAATTGGTTGTTATTGATGGAACCGTAGACGGTGAAAATATCCAAGTTTCAAGGGAGGTTTTGCCAAAATTTTTCTAAAAATTTTGAATAAAAGTTAATTGAAACAATTGTAATTGGTGTTATATATTGTTTCTAATTTTGTTTCGATTTTTCTCATTTACAGGAGTACTAAAATGGTGACAATATGCTACCTAAAGGACTCAAGAATATTTTGATTCATAGAGATACTAATTTATGTTATACTTTTAACTTTTGGTTGAACTTGTGTAAGAAATATAACTTGTAGAACTAATCAATATAGACATTAATGTTATTTTGTTTTAAAACAATTTTAGTTAAATAAAGCATGTTTGAATTATCAATGTTTTTACATATTATATAAATGTTGACTTGCTTAGTAAAGTAGTTAATATATCAATTAATTAAAAAAATAATTTAATAAATTATGTATGTAATTTGTATTAAAAAAATTGTTACAAAATAAATATTGTGCTTTTGTAACTAAAGAAAACAAAATGTTGTAGAATCAAGTTATATTTTGTAACAAAATTTTATGATAGAAAAAATATATTGTCACCAAAAATATTTTGAAGATAAAAATTTGTTTTCACTTTTGTAATGAATTTTTATTTTTGTATAAAAAAATTATTACAAAATATTACTTTGAATTGTAACAGTTTCATTTTTGTTTACAAAATCTTTTTGTACGGTACTTACTGCAACAACCATTTTTTTTTTTGTTACAAATTCCTTTTGTTTCAAAATTTCGGTTTTTGTAACAATTTTTTTTGTTACAAATATTGTTTTTCTTGTAGTGTGCTAGCTACTCTATAACAATCTAATATATGAAGCAATGAACACAGATTTCAGAACTTCATCTGTTATAACATCAAGGCTTCAAAGTTAGAGACTTAATCTCTCAAGAATCATCTCCTCTCGTCGGATCTCCCAGCTTCCAACACAAGTTCAATGGATTTTAATATGTTTCTACTCTTAGTATATGTGTGTTTTTCTTCTTGGAATGACTTTTTTTATATAATTAAAAATATCAAGTTCTCAAACAACATACAAATCTCATGCTCTGCATGACAGTATAGTCTCTAACCACTTTTTAAAACAAAACTATCCAAATCAAAACAAACAAAAATAACATAAGTAACACTAAAATCAATAACAAATCAACTACATTATAGGATTCCACCTATCTCTTGCACCCATCTTCTCGGATTTCTCTTTCTTTTTCTCATGTATGTCGCCAATATAATACCTCATTCTTCATCTCATCAAAGTTTAGAACCTTATTTTGAAAAATAATGTTATTTCTCGTTCTTCATATGGTATATATTTTTAGAAAAATAGACTCCCAGACCTTTCTTTCTATCTTTGCTATACGCGCCGCTAACCAAGTTTCAAAATATTGTTTAGTTGTCTCTGGTGCATGTTCTCCATCTCCTCCCTTGGATCATCCGAATCCCTCTCTACTCTCTTTTTCACTAAGCATCCATCCACTGAACACCTATAATAATTCCTCTTATACCAAACTCATCTTAAAGATAGCAATAAGATTAATAGTATCACATATAGAATGGAAGTTATAGCAAAGGATCCTTGAAAGAAGTGATTGCCTCCTTTTTTCAAATTTTAACCTGCACCCTCTCTATTTTCAACTCCTCTCTTTTCTTCCTTTTCCGAAGCTCTCGTTCTCTCTCCCTCAACTTAGTTTGAATATAATCAACATGTCAAAAAGCTATTCAAAATAAACTACTGAGTAAACACCAAGATATGACTAAAGCAATAAATCAACACAAATAATAGATGCTGAATCAGTTACATTATTAAAATAAGAGTCATCTTTGAGATGTATCTGACATTAGAATTTTTGCTAGTAAAGAATTTTATAAAATATAGTCACGTTGTGAGTATAGATTCTAAACCAACAGAAAATCCCTTCGTACAAACGTTTTGGTTGTCACAAGTAACAAACCTCTAAATAAATTGATAACCGAGTATTTAAACCTCGGGTCGTCTTCTCAAGGAATTGCAGGGAGGTATGTTCTTATTATTGGTTATGAAGATTATAAATCGGGGTTTTAAAGATGAGGAACAAGTCATTTAAATTGTAATTAAAATAAATAAAAGACTGTAAAATAAATAAATAACTGTAAAATAAACTTTTGGCAAGGTATGAGAAATTGGAAGTCCTATCCTAGTTATCCTTATCAATGATGATGAAAATTGAATCTTAATTCTACTTAGTTAACCTTTGCTAGTTCAAGGGAAGGTCAAGTGACTAATTAGTTTTATCTTCAAATCCTAGTTAATTCCTAGAAAAAGATTGGGATTATTGAAGTTCAAGCTAATTAGCAAAGATAGCAATTATCGATCACGTTGAGTCTAATAACTCCTGAGTTACTGATTTCTTAACCAAGACCAAAAGGAGAAAAGTAAATCTACTGGAATAAAAATGTCTTCGGATTGGAAGCAACAGTAAAATAAATAAAAGAGAGTAATAATAAACTGAAATACCTCAAATAACATTAATTCAAAGAATAATATGTAACGTAGAAGAATTCATAAATTAAATTGAGAAGATAAATAAAAGGAATATGGAACCTGATGAAAAGAGATAATCCTGAAAGCAAAAGAAATCCTAATTCTAAATCCTAGAAGAGAGAGGAGAGAACCTCTCCCTCCAAACTACATATAATTCATGAATAATAACTAAATTGGAGATTCTTCCTTTTACGGATGCATTCCCCCACTTCATAACCTCTTATCTGTGCCTTCTGGACTTGGATTTGGGCCAAAAAGGGCTTCAGAAATCGCTGGGAGTGTTTTCTGTAATTTCTGGTGCATGGCCTCTATCACGCGTCTGCGTGGGTCACGCGGTCGCGTCATTTGGAGTTTTCCTTGTCACGCGGTCACTTTAGTCATGCGTCCGCATCATACACGTTTCACTTATGGCGCGCGATCGCGTCAATCACGCGGTTGCGTCACTGCCATTTCGCGCTGGCATGCGGCTGCGTCGCCCATGCGATTGCGTCGCTGCCAGTTTCTTCAAAAACTCTGCTTTATGCTTTCCTTCCATTTTTGCATGTTTCCTTTCCATCCTTTAAGTCATTCCTGCCTTAGAAGATCTGAAATTACTCAACACACGAATCACGGCATCGAATGATAATGAAGGGAAATTAAAATTATTATTTTTAAAGCATAGGAAACATGTTTTTTACATATATCTCATAATAAGGAAGGGAAAGTAAAACCATGCAATTTATATGAATAAGTGAGTGAAGGATTGAATAAATCACTTAAATTAGGCACAAAATACATCATAAAATATGGGTTTATCAACCTCCCACACTTAAACAATAGCATGTCCTCATGCTAAATCCAAGATAAAGAGTAAGGTAAGGTTCAAGTGGTAAAATCTCATACAATGCAATCTATTCTAAATGCAACTACCTAAATGAATCATGCAATTCTAATTTTTATTCACTTGTATATAAAACTTACATGTAGTTAAATTAATTCACATTCTCAAGGAATCATATATGCATAGTCAAACCTTAGATAATGATAAAGCACTTTTACAATTGAGATGGGAAAGAGAATTGTTTTACAAACTTGCAAGACAATCAGCAATTTAAGCAGAGATATATGTTGATGAGCTATGGAACCCTCACTGGATTTTGTGTTTACTCTCTAGTCACTCAGTGTTTATTGGGTCAATCACTCTATTCTTCTTTTTATCCTTACTTTCGATAACTTTGTTCTTCATCTAACCAATCAACAATCATAGAATATAGGCATACAAAAATCATGAGGTCTTTAATTAAGGTTGTAATGGGGCCAAGGTAAAGGTAATTAAGGGTATATGTATAAGGCTAAGTGAGCTAATTAAGTGAATCCTTGATTAGTCTAAGATCTCACCTAACATACATATTTTGTAAAGCAAAGCTTCTTTACCTATTTTCCCATATTTTTCCCACTTTTTAGAATACATGCTCATATTTTAATTTTTATGTATTTTTATCCCATGTGCATCGCTTTTTGCATTTGGATAATTCTTTTTGTATCCCCTTTATTCAAATACTGAAACATAATTTTTTTTTAACTGGTAATTAAATTATTTTGATTTCACATGAGCATGCTTTCCAAAACTTTTTTTTTTAAATAAGAAATTTATTCTTTTTAACTTTCTACCTTTTTGTTTCTATCATCCATGTTCCCATAAGGTTCCCACACTTACACAATATACAATTTCTATCTTAAGCTAACCAAGGATTCAACTTGAGATTTTTATTTTGTTTTTCTGCTTAAGGCTAGTGATGTGGTTATAAAACAAGAGGGGATTTAAAGGGTCAAGGGGGCTAACAAGGGTGATGTAAAAGGTAGGCTAATTTGGGAATGGTGAGCTAGAATCAAACAATGGCCTCAATCACTTTCTTGGTATGTATCTATATTCTATAATTGGACATATAGATTAAAACAAAGTAAAAAACACCAGAATAAATAAGAAGGGCGGAACACACAGGAATAAAATATTATGGTTTAAATGTAACCATGCAATTAAGCTCAAAACTCACAGGCTGTGTGTTCTCTAACTCAAAAATCATATATCAGTTATATATGTCAAGCAAGTAAAAATTAAGAGTTCCCATTATTCTCAATGTAAATCTTAAGGTGGCTTTAAAGTTTTAGTGTTTCTCCTTGATGAAATGTTGTTAACTAACTAACATGTAATGCTATATATACAAGGTGTGGGTTGTTTTTATTCTGTTAAAGTTTCTAGTTTACTTCCTTTTTATTTTCAATCTAAGCTAAACTATCATATGCTAAAAAGGGATAAACTATACTAATTAATCCACATATTTTATAACTAATAAGTTAGAGTTGCAACTAAACTAACTAGCTAAAATATGAACTAAAGTGCAACATGCAAAAATATAGTAAAAATACATGAAGATAGCAATGTATAAATACTGGAAAAATAAAAAAATAAAAAGCAAAAATACAGAAAAGTAGCAAAATAAAGTAAGAGAGTTTGTAGTGGTTCACCAAAAAATACGCCAGAGATGGTGACCTCCCCACACTTAAAATGAAGCATCGTCCCTGATGCTCACTCAAGCAGGGTGTGAAGGGGTGTCATCACTGGAAAAATGGGTAGCTGGAGTCTCTGTGGTGGTGGTCTGAGGGTCTGCCTGTTACAGAAGGGGTGCTAACTGAATAGGAACCTCTGGGTCTGCAGCCTGAATCTGATGCGGGGACTCCTGCTGGCAACCTGCTCCATGCCTGCTTGCGCAGCCTTTTTCTGTGGATGGGTAGCTGCCTCGTGATCATCCGCATCCTCCTCAGATGGCTCTGATGGAGTGTCAGGCTCGGAGGGGATGTCGCTGCCAGAACGGATCATCCGCTTCAGGTGCTCATAGCGTCGCTTGCTGCGACGCTCAGATCTCTTGTATCGCCGTCGGTTGTGGCGCTCCATCTGGTCTAGCTACTGAAACAGGCGGTGCACTAAGTGATAAACTGGCTCTGAGGTAGGTGGAGGTGTGATGAGCGGATAATTTATACGCTTTTTGGCATTGTTTTTAGGTAGGTTTTAGTAAGTTCAAGCTACTTTTAGGGATGTTTTCATTAGTTTTTATGTTAAATTCACATTTCTGGACTTTACTATGAGTTTGTGTGTTTTTCTGTGATTTCAGGTAATTTCTGGCTGAAATTGAGGGACTTGAGTAAAACTCTGAAAAAGGCTGACAAAAGGACTGCTGATGCTGTTGGAATCTGACTTCCCTGCACTCGAAATGGATTTTCTGGAGCTAAAGAACTCCAAATGGCGCACTCTCAACGGCGTTGGAAAGTAGACATCCAGGGCTTTCCAGAAATATATAATAGTCCATACTTTATTCGGAAATTGACGACGTAACTTGGCGTTGAACGCCAAGTACATGCTGCTGTCTGGAGTTAAACGCCAGAAAAACGTCATGATCCAGAGTTGAACACCCAAAACACGTCATAACTTGGAGTTCAACTCCAAGAAAAGCCTCAGCTCGTGGATAGATCAAGCTCAGCCCAAACATACACCAAGTGGGCCCGGAAGTGGATTTATGCATCAATTACTTACTCATGTAAACCCTAGTAGCTAGTTTATTATAAATAGGACTTTTTACTAGTGTATTAGACATCTTGGGACGATTAGTTCTCAGATCATGGGGGCTGGCCATTCGGCCATGCCTGAACCTTTTACTTATGTATTTTCAACAGTGGAGTTTCTGCACACCATAGATTAAGGGTGTGGAGCTCTGCTGTACCTCAAGTTTCAATACAATTACTATTACTTTCTATTCAATTCTCTTTTATTCTTATTCCAAGATATACGCTACACTTAACTTTGATGAATGTGATGATCCGTGACACTCATCATCATTCTCACCTATGAATGCGCGTGACTGACAACCACTTCCGTTCTACTCTAGGCCGGGCGCATATCTCTTAGATTCCCCAACAGAATCTTCGTGGTATAAGCTAGATAGATGGCAGAATTCATGGGGATCCGGAAAGTCTAACCTTGTCTGTGGTATTCCGAGTAGGATCCTGGGAATCCGGAAAGTCTAACCTTGTCTGTGGTATTCCGAGTAGGATTCCGGTATTGAATGACTGTGACGAGCTTCAAACTTCTGAAGGCTGGGCGTTAGTGACAGACGCAAAAGAATCAATGGATTCTACTCCAACCTGATTGAGAACCGACAGATGATTAGCCGTGCTGTGACAGAGCATTTGGACCATTTTCACTGAGAGGATGGGATGTAGCTATCAGCAAGGGTGATGCCTCCAGACGATTAGCCGTGCAGTGACAGCGCATAGGACCATTTTCCCGAGAGGATTGAAAGTAGCCATTGATGATGGTGATGCCCTACATACAGCTTGCCATGGAAAGGAGTAAGAAGAATTGGAAGAGCGAGTAGTGAAGTAGAGTTTCAAGAGGAGCACAGCATCTCCATACGCCTATCTGAAATTCCCACTCTTGATTTACATAAGTATTTCTATCCTTTTTATTTTCCATTTATTATTAATTTTCGAAATCTATAATCATTTAATCTGCCTAACTGAGATTTACAAGGTGACCATAGATTGCTTCAACCAACAATCTCTGTGGGATCGACCCTTACTCGCGTAAGGTTTATTACTTGGACGACCCAGTACACTTGCTGGTTAGTTGAAGGGAGTTGTGAATTCAAATAAAGCCAATTATTAAATTTCATACAAGTACAAAGAGCATGTGATCACAATTTCGTCCACCAAGTTTTTGGCGCCGTTGCCGGGGAACAATCAATTTCGAACAACAATTCAACAATTGTTTCCAAACCACAATGGTACCAAGTTTTTAATCCGGCAACAACACCAAGTTTTTGGCGCCGTTGTCGGGGATTGTTCGAGTATGGACAACTGACGGTTGGTTCATCTTGTTGCTCAGATTAGGTAATTTTCTTTTCAAAAATCTTTTTCAAAATTTTCTTTTCTTTTTCGTTTTTCCTAACATTATTTTCGAAAAAAATAATAATAAAAATACAAAAAAATCATAAAATCATAGAAATCAAAAATATTTTGTGTTCTTGTTTGAGTCTTGAGTCAATCTTTAAGTTTGGTGTCAATTGCATGCTCTTAAAAATTTTTCTTGCATTTTTCGAAAATCTCATGCATTCATAGTGTTCTTCATGATCTTCAAGTTGTTCTTGACAAGTCTTCTTGTTTGATCTTGATGTTTTCTTGTTTTGTGTTGTTTGTTGTTTTTCATATGCATTTTTCGTTTATTAAAATCCATGCATTAAAGATTTCTAAGTTTGGTGTCTTGCATGTTTTCTTTGCATCAAAAATTTTTCAAAAATATGTTCTTGATGTTATCATGATCTTCAAAGTGTTCTTGGTGTTCATCTTGACATTCATAGCATTCTTGCATGCATTCATTGTTTTGATCTAAAAATTTCATGCATTGAGTATTTTTGTTGTTTTTCTCTCTCATAATTAAAAATTCAAAAATCAAAAAAATATCTTTTCCTTATTTCCCTCCAAATTTTTGAAATTTTGGGTTGACTTGGTCAAAAATTTTCAAAATTAGTTGTTTCTTACAAGTCAGGTCAAAATTTCAATTTCAAAAAATCTTATCTTTTCAAAAATCTTTTTCAAAAATTATATCTTTTTCAATTTTTTTTTATTTCTCGAAAATTTCAAAATTATTTTTCAAAATATTTTCAAAATCTTTTTCTTATCTCTATATCATATTTTCAAAAATATGCTAACAATTAATGTGATTGATTCAAAAATTTGAAGTTTGTTACTTTCTTGTTAAGAAAGGTTCAATCTTTAAATTCTAGAATCTTATCTTGTAGTTTCTTGTTAGTTAAGTCATTTTAAAAATTAAATCCTTTTCAAAATATCTTCTTCTTCAAATTCTTATCTTATCTTTTTATCTTATCCTTCTCAAAATTTTATCTTCTTCAAAATTTGATTTCAAAATATCTTATCTAACTTCTTATCTTCTTATCTTTTTTAAAATTTGATTTCAAATCTTTTTCAATCAACTAACTAACTTTTTGTTTGTTTCTTATCTTTTTCAAAACCACCTAACTATTTTTCCTTCTCTAATTTTCGAAAATACCTCTTCCTTTTTCAAAAATTATTTTTAATTAATTAATTGTTTCAAATTTTAATTTCAATTATATTTTATCTTTAATTTTTGAAAATTACTAAACCCTTTTTCAAAATTATTTTCGAAATTTCTCTTTTCTTTTCTTCTTATTCTATTTAATTATTTAATTACTAACACTTCTCTTCACCTCTCTTCATCTAAATATCCGAATTCCCTCTTCTATCTCTTCTACCCCTTTCTTCTTCCACTAACATAAAGAAATCTCTATACTGTGACATAGAGGATTCCTCTTTCTTTTCTTGTTTTCTTCTCTTTCATATGAGCAGGAACAAGGATAAATGCACTCTTGTTGAAGTTGATCCTGAACCTGAAAGGACTCTGAAGAGAAAATTAAGAGAAACTAAATTACAACAATCCAGAAACAACCTTTCAGAAATTTTCGAACAAGAGAAGGAGATGGCAGCCAAAAATAATAATAATGCAAGGAGAATGCTTGGTGACTTCACAAAGCCAACGTCCAAGTTTGATGGAAGAAGCATCTCCATTCCTGCCATTGGAGCCAACAACTTTGAGCTGAAACCTCAGCTAGTTGCCTTAATGCAACAAAACTGCAAGTTTTATGGACTTCCATCTGAAGATCCTTATCAGTTTCTAACTGAGTTCTTGCAGATCTGTGAGACTGTAAAGACGAATGGAGTTGATCCTGAAGTCTACAGACTCATGCTTTTCCCTTTTGCTGTAAGAGACAGAGCTAGAATATGGTTGGATTCACAATCTAAGGCTAGCCTGGACTCCTGGGATAAGCTGGTCACAGCCTTCTTGGATAAATTCTTTCCTCCTCAAAAGCTGAGCAAGCTGAGAGTGGATGTTCAAACCTTCAAACAAAAAGATGGTGAATCCCTCTATGAAGCTTGGGAAAGATACAAGCAGCTGACCAAAAGATGTCCATCTGACATGTTTTCAGAATGGACCATATTAGATATATTCTATTATGGTCTATCTGAATTTTCGAAAATGTCATTGGACCATTCTGCAGGTGGATCTATTCACCTGAAGAAAACGCCTGAAGAGGCTCAAGAACTCATTGACATGGTTGCAAACAACCAATTTATGTACACTTCTGAGAGGAATTCCGTGAATAATGGGATACCTCAGAAGAAAGGAGTTCTTGAAATTGATGCTCTGAATGCCATATTGGCTCAGAACAAAGTGTTGACTCAACAGGTCAACATGATCTCTCAAAATCTGAATGGATGGCAACATGCATCCAACAGTACTAGAGAGGCAGCTCCTGAAGAAGCTTATGATCCTGAGAACCCTGCCATGGCAGAGGTTAATTACATGGGTGAACCTTATGGAAACACCTATAACTCATCATGGAAAAATCATCCAAATTTCTCATGGAAGGATCAACAAAAGCCTCAACAAGGCTTTAACAATGGTGGACGCAACAGGCTGAACAATAGCAAGCCATATCCATCATCTTCTCAGCAACAGACAGAGAATTCTGAGCAAAACACCTCTAATTTAGCCAATCTAGTCTCTGATCTGTCAAATGCCACTTTCAGTTTCATGAGTGAAACAAGATCCTCCATCAGAAATCTGGAGGCACAAGTGGGCCAGCTGAGTAAGAAAGTCATTGAAACTCCTCCCAGTATTCTCCCAAGCAATACAGAAGAGAATCCAAAAGGAGAGTGCAAGGCCATTGATATAATCAATGTGGCCGAATGCACAAGGGAGGAGGAGGACGAAAATCCTAGTGAGGAAGACCTCCTGGGACGTCCCTCAAGCAAGAAGGAGTTTCCTATTAAGGATCTAAAGGAATCTGAGGCTCATATAGAGACCATAGAGATTCCATTAAATCTCCTTCTGCCATTCATGAGCTCTGAAGATTATTCTTCCTCAGAAGAGGATGAAGATGTAACTGGAGAGCAAGTTGCTCAATATTTAGGAGCTATCATGAAGCTGAATGCCAAGTTATTTGGTAATGAGACTTGGGAAAGTGAACCTCCCTTGCTCATTAATGAACTAGATACTTGGATTCAGAAAATTCTACCTCAAAAGAAACAAGATCCTGGAAAGTTCTTAATACCTTGTACCATAGGCACCATGATCTTTGAAAAAGCTCTGTGTGATCTGGGGTCAGGGATAAATCTTATGCCACTCTCTGTAATGGAGAAGCTGGGGATCATTGAGGTACAACCTGCCTTGTTCTCATTACAATTGGCAGACAAGTCATTGAGACAAGCTTATGGATTAGTAGAGGACGTGCTAGTAAAGGTTGAAGGCCTTTACATCACTGCTGATTTCATAATCTTAGACACTAGGAAGGAAGAGGATGATTGCATCATCCTTGGAAGACCTTTCCTAGCCACAGCAGGAGCTGTGATAGATGTCAACAGAGGTGAATTAGTCCTTCAATTGAATGGGGACTACCTTGTGTTTAAGGCACATGGCCATCCCTCTGTGACAGAAGAGAGTAAGCATGAAGAGCTTCTCTCAGTTCAGAGTCAAGAAGAGCCCACACAGTCAAACTCTAAGTTTGGTGTTGTGAGGCCACAACCAAACTCTAAGTTTGGTGTTAAGACCCCATATCCAAACTCTAAGTTTGGTGTTGGGACTATACAACATTGACCTGATCACCTTGTGGCTCTATGAGAGCCACTGTCAAGCTATTGACATTAAAGAAGCGCTTGTTGGGAGGCAACCCAATTTTATTTATCTAATTTTTATTTTATTGTTATTTTGTGTTTTATTAGGTACATGATCATGAGGAGTCACGAAAAAATCATAAAAATTAAAAACAGAATCAAAAACAGCAAAAGATAAAAATCACACCCTGGAGGACGCACAGGCTGGCGTTCAACGCCAGTAAGATGCATCTGGCCGGCGTTCAACGCCAGAACAGAGCACCATTCTGGCGCTGAACACCAGAAACAAGCAACATCCTGGCGCTGAACGCCAGGAATGTGCCTAGAGAAGAAAAGCTGGCGCTGAACGCCAGTAACAAGCATGAAACTGGCGTTCAACGCCAGAAACATGCTTTACATGGGCGTTGAACGCCCAGAATGTGCACCAATGGGCGTTTAAATGCCAGAATAATATGCAAAGGCATTTTACATGCCTATTTGGTGCAGGGATGGAATTCCTTGACACCTCAGGATCTGTGGACCTCACAGGATCCACCTACCTCGCCCTCTCTCTCTCCATTCATGGTCATCCCTTCTGTTTTTCATTCACCACTCACCTCTATCCACTCTTCCCCATAAACCCCACCCACCCTCAAAATTCAGAACTCTTTCCCACCCAAACCCACCCATATAGCCGACTACACACGTGCCTCCATCTCCTCCATATCTTCTTCTTCTTCTTCATCTCTTCTTTCTTCTCTTGCTCGAGGGCGAGCAATTTTCTAAGTTTGGTATGGTAAAAGCATAGCTTTTTGCTTTTTCATAACCATTAATGGCACCTAAGGCCAGAGACATCCAAAAAAAAAGGGAAGACAAAAGCTTCCACCTCTGAGTCATGAGAGATGGAAAGACTCATGTAAAGGGTTTATAGCTCAGTGGTAGAACATGTGGCTGCAAATCAAGAGATCCCTGAGATACCTCAGGGGATAAATTGTCCTCCACACAAATATTGGAAGCAACTAAGGGTAAGAACACCAAAATTACTAGGAATCATTCAACAGAAGCAAGGAAGAGACATAGAGGAGCTCAAAGAGCACCATTGGACCTTCAAGAAGGCGCCACCCTCACTCAGGTGGATTCATTCCTTGTTCTTATTTCTTTCTGCTTTTCGGTTTTTAATGTTGTGTTTATTTATGTTTTGTGTCTTTATTTCATGATCATTAGTATGTAGTAACTATGTCTTAAAGCTATGAATAAATTCCATTAATCCTTCACCTCTCTTAAAAGAAAAATGTTTTAATTCAAAAGAACAAGAAGTACATGAATTTCGAATTATCCTTGAATTTAATTTAATTATATTGATGTGGTGACAATACTTTTGTTTTCTGAATGAATGCTTGAACTGTGCATATGTCTTTTGATCTTGTTGTTTATGAATGTTAAAACTGTTGGCTCTTGAAAGAATGATGAACAAAGAGAAATGTTATTGATGATCTGAAAAATCATGAAATTGATTCTTGAAGTAAGAAAAAGCAGTGAATAAGAAGAAGCTTGAGAAAAAAATGGCAAAAAAAAATTTAGAAAGAAAAAGAAAAAGCAAGCAGAAAAAGCCAATAGCCCTTAAAACCAAAAGGCAAGGGTAAAAAGGATCCAAGGCTTTGAGCATCAATGGATAGGAGGGCCCAAGGAAATAAAATCCAGGCCTAAGCGGCTAAATCAAGCTGTCCCTAACCATGTGCTTGTGTCATGCAGGTCCAAGTGAAAAGCTTGAGACTGAGTGGTTAAAGTCGTGATCCAAAGCAAAAAGAGTGTGCTTAAGAGCTCTGGACACCACTAACTGAGGACTCTAGCAAAGCTGAGTCACAATCTGAAAAGGTTCACCCAGTTATGTGTCTGTGGCATTTATGTATCCGGTGGTAATACTGGAAAACAAAATGCTTAGGGCCACGGCCAAGACTCATAAGTAGCTGTGTTCAAGAATCAACATGCTTAACTAGGAAAGTCAATAACACTATCCGAAATTCTAAGTTCCTAGAGAAGCCAATCATTCTAAACTTCAAAGTAAAAAGTGAGATGCCAAAACTGTTCAGAAGCAAAAAAGCTACAAGTCCCGCTCATCTAATTATAATTAATATTCATTGATGTTCTGGAATTTATAGTATATTCTCTTCTTTTTATCCTAATTGATTTTCAGTTGCTTGGGGACAAGCAACAATTTAAGTTTGGTGTTGTGATGAACGGATAATTTATACGCTTTTTGGCATTATTTTTAGGTAGTTTTTAGTAAGTTCAAGTTACTTTTAGGGATGTTTTCATTAGTTTTTATGTTAAATTCACATTTCTGGACTTTACTATGAGTTTGTGTGTTTTTCTGTGATTTCAGGTAATTTCTGGCTGAAATTGAGGGACTTGAGCAAAACTCTGAAAAAGGCTGACAAAAGGACTGCTGATGCTGTTGGAATCTGACTTCCCTGCACTCGAAATGGATTTTCTGGAGCTACAGAACTCCAAATGGCGCACTCTCAAGGCGTTGGAAAGTAGACATCCAGGGCTTTCCAGCAATATATAATAGTCCATACTTTATTCGGAAATTGACGACGTAATTTGGCGTTGAACGCCAAGTACATGCTGCTGTCTGGAGTTAAACGCCAGAAAAACGTCATGATCTGGAGTTGAACGCCCAAAACACGTCATAACTTGGAGTTCAACTCCAAGAAAAGCCTCAGCTCGTGGATAGATCAAGCTCAGGCCAAACATACACCAAGTGGGCCCCGGAAGTGGATTTATGCATCAGTTACTTACTCATGTAAACCCTAGTAGCTAGTTTATTATAAATAGGACTTTTTACTAGTGTATTAGACATCTTGGGACGATTAGTTCTCAGATCATGGGGGCTGGCCATTCGGCCATGCCTGAACCTTTTACTTATGTATTTTCAACAGTGGAGTTTCTGCACACCATAGATTAAGGGTGTGGAGCGCTGATGTACCTCAAGTTTCAATACAATTACTATTACTTTCTATTCAATTCTCTTTTATTCTTATTCCAAGATATACGCTACACTTAACTTTGATGAATGTGATGATCCGTGACACTCATCATCATTCTCACCTATGAACGCGCGTGACTGACAACCACTTCCGTTCTACTCTAGGCCGGGCGCATATCTCTTAGATTCCCCAACAGAATCTTCGTGGTATAAGCTAGATAGATGGCAGAATTCATGGGGATCCGGAAAGTCTAACCTTGTCTGTGGTATTCCGAGTAGGATCCTGGGAATCCGGAAAGTCTAACATTGTCTGTGGTATTCCGAGTAGGATTCCGGTATTGAATGACTGTGACGAGCTTCAAACTCCTGAAGGCTGGGCATTAGTGACAGACGCAAAAGAATCAATGGATTCTACTCCAACCTGATTGAGAACCGACAGATGATTAGTCGTGCTGTGACAGAGCATTTGGACCATTTTCACTGAGAGGATGGGATGTAGCTATCAGCAAGGGTGATGCCTCCAGACAATTAGCCGTGCAGTGACAGCGCATAGGACCATTTTCCCGAGAGGATTGAAAGTAGCCATTGATGATGGTGATACCCTACATACAGCTTGCCATGGAAAGGAGTAAGAAGAATTGGAAGAGCGAGTAGTGAAGTAGAGTTTCAAGAGGAGCACAGCATCTCCATACGCCTATCTGAAATTCCCACTCTTGATTTACATAAGTATTTCTATCCTTTTTATTTTCCATTTATTATTAATTTTCGAAATCTATAATCATTTAATCTGCCTAATTGAGATTTACAAGGTGACCATAGCTTGCTTCATACCAACAATCTCTGTGGGATCGACCCTTACTCGCGTAAGGTTTATTACTTGGACGACCCAGTACACTTGCTGGTTAGTTGAACGGAGTTGTGAATTCAAATAAAGACAATTATTAAATTTCATACAAGTACAAAGAGCATGTGATCACAATTTCGTCCACCAAGGTGCAGTGGTGGTAGCAGGGGTAGTTGTAGAGGAAGAGGGGCCGGCAGATGGTGTGGTTGTCTCATTAGTAGGAGTGAGGAATGGAGGTCTGTAGCCCAAAGCCAGAAAGTTCCTACTGTGACGAATAATTTTCTTGCATTCTGCAGCAGGTGGCTTCTCATCAGCATCCTCCCAAGACACGTCAGCTCGACAGCCAAGCTATGTAATCAGATATAGAAAGGGGAGAGTGCCTCGGATGTGGACCCTGGCCATGTAGTACCGAATGAATCGTGGCAGGTACAGGTCCTTACCCTCCATCACACACCAGGGGAGGGTGATCATAGCAGCACGCAGCTCTGTCTCATGAGTGCTCGGCATAATAAAGTTACTCAGAATCTGGTGCCAGAGTCGAGCCTCATCATTCAAGTATATCCTCTTGATTCCCTTAGGCATGGTGGTGTTCTGACCCATGACCCATGGAACAATCGGGTCAAGGGCTATCATCTCCTTGACAGCATCCCAGTCAAATCGTAAAAAGCGCATGTCCTCCTCAGCCTTTTGGTAACCGTCAGGCTGATCGGATTTAGGCTGAAGATGTAGAATATCCTCAATGACCTCTTCAGTGACCAGTATCTGTTTTTCTCTGAGGTGCACTGCATCCAGGGAAGACTTGAAATAATTACAGTAGAATTCTCTTACCCAGGAAGCATTGACCTCAGTCAAATTCCTCTCCAAGAAGAACCAGCCTCTTTGTTTGATCTGATCAGAGGTGTACTGCTGTAGTTCTTCTGGAATCTTCAGAGTTCTCTCCAGGTATAGATTTTTGGAGGTAGCAAACACCGGATACTTGAGCTCACAGTATTAGTTTGCAAACTTAATTGGATTATTGGCAAGGAGGAGCATGTCAGCCTTCTCTTGCGCGGTAAAGTGCTTTTCCCGCCAGGAGTCATCATGCATGATGTCCAGGATGGACATGGAGAATTCCCCTCTTTTCCGTTTACCAGTTGTTGCCTTTCCCTTTCCTTTTCTTTGGGTGTCCGACATCCTGAAAAACAGAGAACCATGATATAATAAAAACAGAAAAACAAGTAGGCATATCACAAAATAAGCACATAGTGGCAAAGGAGCAGGAGAGTAATGAAAATGAGTTAAGTAAATGTGCATTAAGGATGGTATAGAAGTTAAAAGTCCGAGAAGAGAAATTCACAATCCAAAATGTATTAGAATTCATGTTAAATAGGAAAAATGAGAATCATGCCTTGGTTAGAAGGTGGAAGAGAATAGTGAAAAACCAAGGAGATATATTTTGAAGGTTAGGTTGGTTAGGAATGAAAAAGAGTCTAGGAAGTTAAAATTAGTTAATTAGTAAAAAAATGGGTTAGAGTAAGTGGCATGATGATCATATTCTAAGTAACAAAAATTCACAAATATAAGTAATAGATAACTCGTAATCAAGCAAGGGAGTTGATGATGATTCATAAGGGAGTAACAAAAAGTGGAATTGAATCATCCAAGATGTAAGTTATAAACCAGGAAATCGAAAAGAATAAGAAAGCTTGCCCTGTCATTCATGAATTAGGCTGGTGCAAGCTGAGGAAAGCAAAATTCAAATTGCCAAAACCAAAACATGAATGAAAATCAAAACAGTTTACAAAAATTTGGCAGCATTCCGGCTAAAATTGGATGTTCCCGAAAATGAAACAGTAAGCAGGACAGTTCATATGAATGAAAATATAGCTGCAATTACATATAAAGAATACGAACATGAAAAAGCAGTGTAAAAAGCAGCATGAAACAGTAAATTACAGCATATGAACAATATTAACATCACAGCAACAGCAGAGTTGTGAAAAGTATAAAACAAGAAGTAGGAACATCCCAATTAATCAGGCCTAAATCCACTAACCACATCCTAGGCTACCTAACCACCTAGAATCCACTACAACATGCATATCTAACTAGCCTAATGATGAACATAAACAGAAAAATATGTAATTAACTAGGAATTGAAAGAAGGCTGGCGTTCGGCAAAACCTGGTAGGCGTAGGAAAGAAAGTGGGGCAGAGAGATGGCTGGGGGATGGTGGTGGTGGCTGATGCGGCGGTTGAGGGCGGTGCAGTGGTGTGGTGGTCGCGGAGGGGGGCAGGAATGGTGGAGGGGAGAAGAAGAAAGAGAGGAAAAAGAGAGAAGGGGGCGTTGCGGTGGAGTCTGGGTGGTTGTCAGTGGTGTGACGGCGAAGGGCAGAGAGAGAGGGGGTGGTTACAGGGAAGAGGAAGAAGAAAGGGGTTGGGGGCGCGATGGGTAGGGTTCGCGTCACAGAGGGTTAATAATTTGCAATCCACGCGATCGCGTGGGGCACGCGGTCGCGTGGCTGGTGTGGAATGGGGTTGGTGCGATCGCATGGAATGGGTAGATAATGAAAGACGCGATCGCGTGAGGCATGCGATCGCGTCACTGGAAATCGTGCAAAACGCACAATTCTAGCGTCGGATCCGTGCAACTCTCTGTCTCCTTTGGGGTGGTGTGCAATCCACGCAACGCAATCGCGTCGCTCACGCTGTCGCGTGGGATTGGTGTTGTGCAAGGGACGCGATCGCGTCAAGAACGCAATCGTGTCAAGGACGCGACTGCGTGGGTTGTGTTGTGCAAAACGCGCAACAGCTGCACGATTCCAGCCCAACTTTCTGGACGTTGGATCTTTACGCTGATCTCTAGGTCACGCGGTCGCGCGAATGATGTGGACGCATGGGGAGTGTTTTTTGCAAATGACGCAAACGCACGAGCGATGCGGTTGCATCACACGCCTTCCTTTTTTTTATGCAGGTATGCAAGGCTAAATGCAAATGTTATGAATAGAATCCAGGTTCAATAAAAATACTAAGTCATAAAAATAAAACAGTACGAAATAAAGAAATTGAGAAAGAAACGATCATACCATGGTGGGTTGTCTCCCACCTAGCACTTTTAGTTAAAGTCCTTAAGTTGGACATTGGATGAGCTTCCCGTTATGGCGGCTTATGTTTAAATTCATCCAGAAATCTCCACCAATGCTTGGAATGCCAATAGCCTCCGGGGTCCCAAACTAGGCATGTAAAGCTTCTGAGCAGCTTCAAACATATTCTCAGGCTCCCGGTGTGACGAATGTCGGAATAGATTCCAGGATCCCAAACTTTGCTTTTAAATCCGTTTTTGTCTTGATCTATATTTTTCCATTCGGGCGATTTAGAAAGTAGATTCTCACCATGGTGACCAAACGTTTTCCGAGATCCGTTCGATTGATCATGATGCCAATCTGTGCACTTCGAGTTGAAGCGTGGAACTTTATTGAACTTTGTGCACCAGCTCTGAGTACGAGCCATTTCCTTCTTACTCTTAAAGCCGCAGAGAGCTCTAAGCTGGCCATCTGTTTCAAGTAAACCATATTCAAGTGGAGAGTTGAAGGTAAAAGTCAAGGATTTTACCCACTTGAAGTTTGTGTTGGGCGTTAATGGCCTTGGGATAGGTGTTTCCAGTGGTTCTGCAAGCTCTACTCCCTTGTGGTCTGCTGTGAATTCCTCCACTTCTTCGCAAATTTCTTCCGTTTCAACCATGTCTTGATCAAAGTCTTCAATATCTTCCTCATCACTCGAGTCATAATTAGGAGGTTGAGAAAAATCGACCTCTGCATCATCTTCGTATTCACTTGGGGAAGATTCTTCTGTCTCAAAGAATTCACTTGCAGATGCAAGTGCATTACTAAGAGAACTCGACTCGCGATCATCATCATCAAGGAAACCTACGTCTTGGGTTATCCCGTCCAGTTCTTCATAAGATATTTGCATTGGAGGTGGTGCACTATCCTCCTTAGCATCAGCTGTAATTTCTTTGACGGAATTTTCCACAACTCTGGATTCCTGCGGAGGTTCAGCATCTCCTAAATCTTCAACCAACTCTTCTTCTTCTATAATGACAGCGTTCTCTACTTGTTCCAGTACGAAGTTGTGCTCTATGCTGTCCACTGGAGCTTCTTGTGTCTTTTTCACGCTACGTTTTTCATTAGATTCTCCACATGAAGTCATGGGAGTCTGTTGAGTGTTTGAACGTCTGGAAGATAATTGATTTATTGCTTGCTCTAGTTGATGAAGGGTTGCATTAAATTGGTCTACTGATTTTTCGAAGCGAACCTGTGATTCTTGGCTTGATGGATATGGACATGGTGCATAGGGGAGTGGTGGTTCTTGGGAGTAATTGGATTGGCGTTGGAGTGGATAAGGATCATGTGGTGGCGAATGGCGAAAAGAAGCTTGTCAGTATGGTGGGTTAAGGTTATGTTGAAAGGAGGGTCTCTGAGCATGGGGTGGGGCTTGTTGGTAGTTACAAGATGGTCTACCAAATCTATCAGTTGGGTATGCATTGTAGAATGGCCTCTGTCCATGATGTCTAAGAGGATATTGTTGCCTAAAGGGTTGATCAGATCCTCGTGGCTCCATCCATCTTTGATTTCTTAGACCTTGATGCATAGTCCTGTTATAGCTTCCATTCCTTGCAACAAAATTAGAACTAAACCCAAAGCGAGAGGGGTGAGAATTCATAGTAGTTATCAGAAATGAGGAGGGAAGAGAAGAAACAAATAAACAAGTAAAAGAAAAATATTTACAATAACCAATAATAAGGCACACGTTTGCAATTCCCCGGCAACGGCGCCATTTTGACGTTAGAATTTTTGCTAGTAAAAAATTTTATAAAATATAGACGCGTTGTGAGTATAGATTCTAAACCAATAGAAAATCCCTTCGTACAAATATTTTGGTTGTCACAAGTAACAAACCCCTAAATAAATTGATAACTGAGTATTTAAACCTCGGGTTGTCTTCTCAAGGAATTGCACGGAGGTATGTTCTTATTATTGGTTATGAAGATTATAAATCGGGGTTTTAACGATGAGGAACAAGTCATTTAAATTGTAATTAAAATAAATAAAAGACTGTAAAATAAATAAATAACTGTAAAATAAACTTTTGGCAAGGTATGAGAAATTGGAAGTCCTATCCTAGTTATCCTTATCAATGATGATGAAAATTGAATCTTGATTCTACTTAGTTAACCTTTGCTAGTGCAAGGGAAGGTCAAGTGACTAATTAGTTTGATCCTCAAATCCTAGTTAATTCCTAGAAAAAGATTGGGATTATTGAAGTTCAAGCTAATTAGCAAAGATAGCAATTATCAATCACGTTGAGTCTAATAACTCCTGAGTTACTGATTTCTTAACCAAGACCAAAAGGAGAAAAGTAAATCTACTGGAATAAAAATGTATTCGGATTGGAAGCAACAGTAACATAAATAAAAGAGAGCAATAATAAACTGAAATACCTCAAATAACATTAATTCAAAGAATAATCTGTAACATAGAAGAATTCATAAATTAAATTGAGAAGATAAATAAAAAGGAATATTGAACCTGATAAAAAGAGATAATCCTGAAAGCAAAAGAAATCCTAATTCTAAATCCTAAAAGAGAGAGGAGAGAACCTCTCCCTCAAAACTACATCTAATTCATGAATAGTAACTAATTGGAGATTCTCCCTTTTACGGATGCATTCCCCCACTTCATAACCTCTGATCTGTGCCTTCTGGACTTGGATTTGGGCCAAAAAGGGCTTCAGAAATCGCTGGGAGCGTTTTCTGTAATTTCTGGTGCGTGGCCTCTGTCACGCGTCCGCGTGGGTCACGCGGTCGCGTCATTTGGAGTTTTTCTTGTCACGCGGTCGCTTCAATCATGCGTCCGCATCATATGCGTTTCGCTTATGGCGCGCGATCGCGTCAATCACGCGGTTGCGTCACTGCCATTTCGCGCTGGCATGCAGCTGCGTCGCCCATGCGATCGCGTCGCTGCCAATTTCTTCAAAAACTCCGCTTTATACTTTCCTTCCATTTTTTGCATGTTTCCTTTCCATCCTTTAAGTCATTTCTGCCTTAGAAGATCTGAAATTACTCAACACACGAATCACGGCATCGAATGAAGGGAAATTAAAATTATTATTTTTAAAGCATAGAAAACATGTTTTTCACATATATCTCATAATAAAGAAGGGAAAGTAAAACCATGCAATTTATATGAATAAATGAGTGAAAGATTAAATAAATCACTTAAATTAAACACAAAATACATCATAAAATATGGGTTTATCAGTATCACATAAATTATTCCTCCTTTTGACTTTGTTCTTTCATTCTGGAGCATGTTCAGTTACTTTTAGTTTAGATATATACATGTATTTGTGGTGATCAATAGTAGTATTAAGAACAGATATAGTCCTAATAATTTTCGATAATTGATAGAAAGCATCATTGAATTATAGCTTATAGCTTGTACATGTCTAATAGCAACATCTGATTTTAAGAAATTTTTATTTTCAATAAAAACTCAAAATTCTATTAAAATGACTGATTAGCATGAACTCTTCTAAATTTGCTAGTATAAAATATGTGTATTGTTTAGGTCAAACCAAGGAGTATTAGAAAAGAATTAAACTTTCACGTTATAGGTACATCTCCCATAAAATTAAGACAAATATGACAAAAAAAATTAAAAAAAAAAACAAGCCAAATTATCCCCGTAAAAAAAACACAAATTATTGACGATAATTATAGAGAGATTTTCTTGCTCCGATCGATTTCTGTCGTGTAATATTTGATAGTTTGCCTCCATCTCAATCATAATAACTTACACATTAACAATCATGTGATGTATATATTAAAATTAGTTACTAATAAAATAAATAAGACATATATTTATATACAAATATATTAGTAACTAATTTTAATAACTAAGTTTAATGTATAAATAATATTTCTAAAAATTAAAAAAATAGCTGAAGCATTTTTAAGGGTAGTAATGTATTTACTTCTTAAATAATCACCACATTTTTTTCTTTTTTTTTTCTTCTTTTCTCATTTTATTTATGTCCTTTTTTTTCTTCTCCTTCTTCATTTCTATCATTATCGTCAACATCATCACCATCATCATCATCTTTTTCTTTGATAAAGAAATAAAAAATACACAAAAAAATAAGGATTCAAACTGAATAAAAAAATATATTGAAATTAAAATAGAAACAAATAGGATAGATTGAAATTGAGTACAAAGAGAATCACCCTACTTTCTACCAAATTTCTTGACGCAATAAGAAAGGGACTCTTCAACCTAAATTGTCAACGCCATAATTTAGGAATTGAATCGAAATGACTCCTCAACCTTCTACTCAATTCCCCGATGCAACAATAGAGGGACTCCTCAATCTCAATTGTCCACATCATGGTTTCGTCACAAAACTAAAAAGGGGTTTTCAAACCTCTAAATAATTCTATACTATGACTACTATAGTTTATGAGGTATTTACAACATCTTATTAGATTAAAATATAAAAAACCCTAAACCCACAAACATAAGGCCCAATCTAATAATTAAATAAACAAAATCAAAATACATTAAATTAAATTAAAACATTCTAAAAATGTAAACTAATATCTTCTAAATAACACTTGAACTCTTCATATTACGAATATTTGAAGCACGTATCATTCTCCTTCTCTTCAAAAAATATTCGTCTTCGAATCTTGTAGGTGAAAAAATAGTATATGAAAAGAACAATAATTACAAGGAAGATAATTTCTTTTTTTTCCCTTTTTTTTATATTTTTTTACTCTTCTTTTTTTTGCATTGTATGCTTTTTTTATTTTTTTAAACAATAATATAAACAATAGTGACAAAACAATAATGAAACACAAGAACTTAAGAGCGACAAACACTGGATTCTTTTTAATGATGAAAAAAGAACAAATATAAATTAATAAGAATTAGTCTAATATCTAAACTCTGATACAAAATGATAAAAAAATAATAAATAAATAAAAAGATAAAGATTCAAACTGAATGAAAATAATACATTGAAATTGAAATAGAAACAAATAGGATAGATTAAAATTGAGTACAAAGAGAATCACTTTACTTTCTACCAAATTTCATGATGCAACAAAAAAGGGACACCTCAACCTAACTTGTCAATGTCATAGTTTGAGAATTGAATCGAAGGGACTCCTCAACCTTCTACTCAATTCTCCGATGCAACAAATGAGGGATTCCTCAACCTCAATTGTCCACACCATGGTTTCATCACAAAACCAAAAAGGAGTTTTCAAACCTCTAAGTCCTTCTATACTACAACTACCCTAGTTTATGAGGTATTTATAACCTCTTATTAGGTTAAAATATAGAAAACCCTAAGCCCACAAACATAAGGCCCAATCTAATAATTAAATAAACAAAATCAAAATACATTAAATTAAATTAAAATATTCTAAAAATATAAACTAATATCTTCTAAATAACACTTGAACTTTTCATATCACGAACATTTGAAGCACGTATCATTCTTTCTCTTAGTTAAATATCACATAATTATTTTAACAATAACAAAAACACATTATTTAGTTGTAAATGACATAAAATTTTAGTGAATGACATGAGAATTTTCGGTGAATGACACCGAAATTTTTTATGGATGATACAAAAATTTTCAAAGAATCACAATTCTAAACTAACCCACTCAATTAACAAAATATATTTAAATGTGTTTTAGATTCAAAAGACACCACAAATTGTTACAAATAATACCAAAATAACTAAATCTCTTATATATTAATTCAATACCACACAACTAATTCAGTGGTAACAAAACACATCATTTAGTTAGAAATGATACAGGAATTTTTGGTAAATGATACAAATTTTTTTTAAAGAAATACAAGTTTAAAACCTTAACTCATTCAACCACAAAATACATTTAATGTATTTTAGAACAAAAAATACATCAATTTATTGTAAATGATACAGAAATGGCTAAACTGCTTATATATAAATTCAATACTATCCAATTAGTTCAATAATAAAAAAGTGCATCATTTAGTTGAAAATAACGTGGTTAAAAAAATTTTTATGTCATGGTTAAGAATTTTGATGTCGAAATTAAAAAATTTTTTGTGCTACGGTTAAAAAATTTTAGTGCTATTTTCTTATAAGTTCTGCATAATTCAAAATCCATCCTCCTTTTTTTTTCTTCATCATCATCATATTCTTCTTCTTCTTTTATTCATCTTCTCCTTTTTATTTTACTTTCTCATAATTTTTTTGTTTCATCTTTTTAACAAAAATAAAAACAAGACAAAGAGAAAAAACAAAAAAGAATAAGAAATATATAATGCTGTAAAACCACCAAGAAGGAGAGGATGAAAAGAAAAAATGTAGCAACAATAGTAACAATAAAAGAATGACAATGAGAAGAAAATACGCGAAGAAGAAAAAAATACGAAGAAGAAGTGAGCAATTTACGTGCACGTTGTGTGAGTTATTTTTATTGAGTTTGGGCTTATTTAGTTAGACTTGATTGAAAAAAATACTTAGATATATGGTGAAAACGTTAATTAAATATTTGGTTTTCCAAAGATTGGTTATAGGATTGTTTTTGTCTAAGTTGAAAAAAAAATATTAAGTGCATGTTTAGGTTTTCTTTTTGTTTAGCATTGAAAAAATTGGATGATAAACAACGCTTTTTAATTTTCATATTGTAGATGGAATGGTATTTTCCACCGATACTGGAGTTGGGTGTGTTATCCCTGGGTGTAGAAGATAGCAACAAACAAATGGGAGGGTTAGATTTAGGAAATTACAAATCAGACGATTAGTTTTTGTTGAAAATCGGATCCTCAGATTTGGTTGCGACTGGGTATGCACGCGCAAATTGGACGGCAAGATTTGAATCTATCGAAATCGAATGACCAGAATCAAAGCTACATAAATATGAGCCTTATATTTGTTACTTGATTAATCACACAGACAAGGTCGAATTTGACGAAATCGGACGATGGAGAACGTTCTGCAAATCTGAGCCTCAGATTTGTCACCTTTGCCAGGTGTAGAGGTGGAAACAAGCCAGGTTAGGCCAGACTTCACCCTTAACAGGCCAGGCATGTAATATATTTAATTGGCATGAGCCTGTTATAAATTTTATTTTAAGAACCATGTCTGGCCTATTATTGAACCTGGTCTGGCCTGAAGCTTGATAAAAGGCCTAATATATATAATTTTTTATCAAAATAAAAAATATTTAAAAATTTTATTTTTCTTTTAAAAAATATTTATATACAATATACTAATTTCAGTCCTTATAATAATATCTAGACTTTAAAGTATTTAAAATATGAAAAACAAATATTTATAATAAAGTGTAACAAGTTTAAAATTTTAATAACTATTTTAATTATAAAAAATTATTTTTGTATTTATTTATATTTTACCAGGCTTAAACAGTCCTGACAGACCTATTAGTCTATTTATTTTGTGAGTTTGGACTTGACCTATTAACAAAATTAGACTTTTAAATTAGTCTAAGCCTGAAACTATTTTATAATAGGCAGGCCGAATGTAGGCCAGGTTGCAGGTAGGGGTGGCAAATAGGAAGCCCGCCCTGTCCCGTGCCGCCTAGTGAGGTGGTCCTGAATTTCTCCCCCACTCCACCTAACGGTGGGCTGGCAAGTTAGCAGGTCAAACATATCAAATCTCTTTTTTTTATTATTATTTTTCCAAAAGTAACTATTGTTTATTAAGTATAAATGAAATAACAAATGTCATCCAACTAAGGATTGGAAACATAAATGGAAATCTCTCAAAAGCCACTAAACAGGCAAAGAATGAAAAATTAATTAAGATAGAAAGGAATCATTCATTGCTCAAAACCATTCATCTGCTTGAATCACCCTGGAGTTGTTGAGCTAGCTTCACCGAGTCAGCCACCATTGATGCCAGTACCACTTCTTTCTCAAAGATAAATCGGTTTCTTGCTTTCCAACAATTTCAACAGAGAATATCTAATAAGGAAAGCTTTCTTTGACCTTCGACATCAGCCACTAAAGTGGAGCAAGCTCTCTCTCCCCAGTTGAAGAAGAAACTCGAGTCATGTCTCCGAATCTGGTCCTCGATGCTGCTATTGGTCCAAACTGCATCTGAGAGTGAGCATCGAATCACGCTATAAAGAATTGAATCTTCATCATCAGAGCATCTCGAGCACACTCTCGACGTCTCTGGGAAGCGGGAGTGGAGCAATTGCAAAACAAAAATCTTCTCATGCAAGCACTTCCAGAGAAAGATTTTGATTTTATGAGGTATCTTCATCTCCCATAACTTTTCTCAAATTTGGTATTGATGCATGTATTGTGACCTCTGAGAAATTGGAGCATGGTAGAAAGCATAAGCTATCTTGTAGCTGGAAGCTACTTCATAAATACTAGATTTGTTACACAGGCATATAATACTATCATCTTCATCTGTTGGTTCAATTGATAGGATGTGGGAGCGAACACCATCTGAAAAAGCTTCTGTTATCAGTGCATGGTTCCAACTTCAGTCAGCATTCAACAAGTCCTTAACATAAAGCAAGGTTTGTGTTAGAAGATTTGGGGCTGCAGACACAGGGACATTGAACGGGTGCGGTAGTGGAAGCCATGGGTCCTGGAAAATTCGGATATTTCTCCCCGAACCAACTCTCCAAACTAAGCCTTTCTCGATCACTTTACGGCCTTCCAGAATACTTCTCCAACCCCAAGAAGGTACTTGCCTATCTCAGCATTCATAATATTACTATAGCGGAAATACGTGCCTCTGAGTATCTAGGCTAGAGTAGGATTAGGATGTTTAACAATTCACCAATATTGTTTACGTAGTAATGCCAAATTTTGAGCTCGTAGGTCCTTTATCCCTAATCCCCCTTCTTTCTTAGCTCTTGTCATGCTATCCCATTTGATCCATGCCATTTTCCATTCGTCGTCGCGCTGTCCCCACCAAAACTGGGAGAGAATGCTGTGAATTTCATTTAGTAGCGTGTCCAGTAGCCGAAAACATGATAGGGTGCATATAGGTATAGCTTCACCCACTGCTTTAATCAGAACCTGCCTGCCACCCAAGAAAAGCAAACTTCGTTTCTAGTTATGCACCTTCTTACAAACTTTATCTTTACTTGCTCCAAATGTCTCCCTTTTGGAACCCTGAACAACTAAAGGGAGCCCGAGATACTTATCTGGGGCTCCGGTGTGGTTGATATTGAGAGTTCCTGCAATTTCCAGTCTCATATGTTGAGGTGTGTTTTGGTTGAGAAATATAGCTGACTTTCTCAAATTAACCGTTTGACCACTAAAACTTTCATAATTTTCCAAAAGGTCCATAATGTTTTTACTAGTTTCAATTGAGCCCCTGCAGAAAAGGATTGAGTCATCTGCGAATAAGAGGTGATTAGTAGCCGGACATCATCGATTAACCTGAATCTCTTCAATGAGTCTATTTTGCTCTGCCTTGTATAGCATAAAAGATAAACCTTCAGCACAGAATAAAAAAAGATAGGGAGATAGGAGATCAACTTGACAAATACCCCTATTTGGTCTAAAAAAAAACAAACAGTTGACCTTCCACAATAACAGAGTAAGAAACAGTAGTCACCAATTCTTTTGTCCAGTTAATCCACTTTGAACCGAAACCCAAGCTTACACTTTACTCATGTCAAGCTTTATAGCCATTTCAAACTCAGAGCCTCTCTTCTTGCATTTTAAATACTGCATACATTTATGGGTAATAAGAATGTTGTCAGAAATGAGGTGCCATTTATGGAAGGCACTTTGATTCGCACTAATAATCTTATTCTTTACTCATGTAATCTATGCACTATAATTTTGGAAATTATCCTGTAAATAACTGAAGACAAGCTAATAGGTCTTACTTGAGTCATGTTATTTGTGTCTGGGATCTTTGGTATGGGACAAATTTGGGTGTGATTAAAGTTCTTGAGTATGTGGCCACTATGAAAGAAACTCTGAATTGCTGTAAACACATTTCCACAAAAGATTTTTCAAAAAATTGAAAAAAATTTGCTGTAAATCCATCTTCCCCTGGGACACTTTGAGCATGCACATTGAATGTAGCTCTCTTCACTTCTTCCATAGATACTGGTCTTTGCAGTTTTCGGTTCATGTTAGCTGTAACCTATTAGCATGACAAGTAGAGGAGAATATATCACAAAAGTACTTCTCAGCCACTTTAGCAATCTCTTTTGGATAAGAAGCTCTCTCATTATTGTTACCCACTAGTCTCCAAATTCTATTCTTTCCCACTCTAGAATGAAATTTTTTATGAAAAAAATTTGTATTTTGATCCCCTTCTCTCAACCATTTACTCCTTGATTTTTCCCTTCAGCATTGATCCTCTTTAAGATAGGCCCTTTCCAGTTTTTCCTTTAATCTAGTAATTTCTTCTCCTTTATTAAATATTAAACAATATATATAATTTTACAACTATTTCAATAAATTTATAATTTCTAAAAATATAAAAAATTATAACTTCTAAATTCACAAACATTAAAGTCTTTATAATTATAAATATATAATAAACATAATCATAAAGCAAGTTTTTTGAAATAAAATAATAAAACCAACATTGTCAAAAGCAAAACAAACATTGTCCAAAACATATAATTAAACATCTTCAAGTTTATAATCAATCAAACGTAAAACATAATCCAAAATATAACTTAGAACATCTTCTTCATCCTCTTGTAGATCAATAAAATCATAGAAATTTGTAAAAAAACGGCCTTGACCAAAAAATACTTGGCCCGCCGCGGAAGCCCGTCCTGCCCCGCCGAAACCCACCAAAGCCCACGTATTAGGCGGTGTGGGTTAGGCGGAATTTTTAAGTTGGACACAAATTTTTAGCCCAGCCTAACTTTTTCAGCGGGTTACATGGGTCGAGCCGGCGGATTTCGGCCTGTTTGCCACCCCTAGTTATTAATTGTATTTAGAGTAAGATGGAAATTAGAATTTAATTTGTTGGTTAATTTTAGGGTTAAATACAATTTTGGTCCCTATGGTTTAGGCTAAAAATTTTATTCGTACACAACCATTTTTGGCGTTTGAATTCATCCCTAAGGTTTAACTTAGTTTTAAAATTGCCATTTTTACCTAAATCTTAATATTTTAGACCAAATTACCCTTAAAACCCTTCCTCACAAAACCTAATCCATCACCATAATATGCAGCACTACCATGCCAACTCCCTGTTTCTCTAACAACAGCACCGAGACTACCGACTCCAAGCTGAAAACCTACTCCGACGCCTTAGCCCTCCTGTCCACTCCTCTCCCTGCCACCGCTAACATCTCTGGCCTTACTCCCTGCAAGGAACCGAAGCAAATCGCGAAGCAGCAGAAACAGTCGATCAAGAAATTGGAATCGCCACTGAAGAATGTGGCTGGAAAGAAGAGCAGAGGCGAGTAGACAAGCGAGTGGCAGCAACGTGGGAGGGCATATACGGTGGTGGCAGCAACGCGGGTGGGTAGGTAGATACGGTGGCAGCAATAATGCGGGCGGTAGATACACTGGCAGTGGTGGTCTGAGTCATCTTCTTGCTCGCGGCGGTGGTCTGAGTCGTTTGGCGATAAAGACAACGATCGAGAAGACGAAGAGAAGGTTCGAGAATTACGGGAAGAATGGGCTACTGTGCGGTTCGGATAGGCTTTCGCATCAGATAGTGAGTGGAGATCAGAGACACTAGGAAAAGTTCATAACTTTAGGGATCCTATTCTTGTACATCGCCAATTGGATCAGGTTGGGGGGGGGGGGGGAGAAGCTACCTTAGGAACGAATGGGAAGAAGGGTATTTTAGTTTGGAGGACGATTTTAAAACTAAGTTGAATCTTAGGGACGAATTCGAATACAAAAAAAGGTTGAGGACGAATAAAATTTTCGACCTAAATCATAGGGATCAAAATCGTATTTAACTCTTAATTTTAATAAGGATACCCTCTTTTATATATGAAGATCTATCCTTTCACAAATAACACTTTTTAATTTTTCAAATGATAATATAAAAGTAACAATAAGATCACAAAAATTTTTACATATAAATCTTATTTTCTCAAATATTTGTAACAAACTCTGACTATAATAATATAATTTAACATAACTTTATCCTCCATTTTTTTTAAAGCAATGTTATTTCTTTTCATTAGTTCATATTAGCAAAAGTGATGAAAGAAGAACAAACCAAAAAGCGATAAATAAAGAAGAACAAAGAGATGAGTTGAAGAAAATGAAGTTTGAAGTTTGTGTAACTAGGGTTGGGTATATATATATATATATATATATATATATATATATATTTCAAATTGGACCACAAATTTGTATTTTTGTAATTTATTTTTTTTAATTTACAATTTTAACTCATTGATTTAGATTTTTTGGATTTTTATTTTTATTTTTATAAAACCTATCTACTGATTTGCTTCTTCTTTAAAATAAAAAAATTATCCTACATAAATTAAAAGTTCAGATTTGTTTTCTCTTAAATATGAACTCACTCAGACGCTCGATTTTTTATGCTAGTCAAATCTGAGTCTTCGATTTAGAATTTGTTATTAAAAAAAATAAAGTCTCCATATTAATGTAAAATATATCACTAATCCATAACTATGCATAATACATATTCATTCTCCGATACTAAAAAAATGAGCCACAAGCCCAAACCAAAATAGCAAATTTTATTCTTACATACGCCAAAAATATATGGATTAAGTTATCATTCCAAAAACCAATGAATTTGTTAGGACCATTATTGTCTCAATCAGTTATGGTTTGAGCGGTCAGAACAATTAGACAAATAAAAAAAGCACTAAGTTCAATAATTAAGTTGCAATAATAATAATTTCTCTTTTTTTTAACTAAAAAATAACAAAATAATAAACAAAAAAAAAAACAAAAAATAAGGAATAGCTTAAGAAATAGGACAGTTTCGTTGAATATTACTCTCAAACTCCTTTTAAGGCAACGAAAGCTCCACTTAGAGAATATGAGTCTTTATTGCCGTCTTTGTCATAATGTCCACCACTTTATTTGCATCTTTCAAGATCAATCGAAGGACCACACGCTATTTTTAAGACATGATCCCAGATTTTCAGCACCAAAGAATCAACAAAACCAGAAGTATCCTGAGAATTATTGACAAGAGTAAAGACATCCACATAATCTGTTCACAAATAACATTTTTTCACCCCAAGTCCCAGACTAAAAGATATTCTCTTCAAATAGCAAACAACTCTCCTTATAAAACCTTACGACTCTCAATCGTTCTCAAATAGCCTTGTTGCCAACTTCTATTTTAATCTTTACTAACATAGGCAAAACCAACACGATCACCAATACCAAGATAACTTGCATCACAATTAATCTTAAAAGTTTCCACCGAAGGAGAAAATCCTTGATCCACTAATAGTAGAGAAATAGAAACTCGTTTCAACTCAAAAACATTACGAAGTTCCTTTTCCAAGGATAAAGCCATACCAGTCACCTTATTCAAGGGCCAGAACTCGTATGGATGAAATGTATCATTATTCCTGGAACGCTAAATCCACCAAAAACCAGAAAAAAATCTAAAAAGGCGTTCTTTGCTATGAAGCAATAACTAATTCATCAAATTCAGAGGTTGACCAAAACTCTTCAATGCTTGCTAAACTAACTGAGCTTTCGAACAATCCTAATTACAATGAACAACCGATTTCTGGCTAGAAAAACATCATGGACAGCTGGCTGAGATGCCCCTCCTGAAACGAAAAACAGCAATAAAAAGAGCCTTCGATGAAAGAAATTGGGAGGCCCTCTTATCATTGCCTTCCCTCGTTGCATCCTTCGGCACCGAGACTTTCATCCCTAGCGGCATTGCTGCTAAAGCAACCTTCGCGGAAGCGTCCACCACCATGCTTCCATTCTTCTTTGTCGGCAAGCTCTGCAAGTATGGTGGTCTTAGCCATTTTTGGAGGGAAGAGCAACGAGGTACTGGGGTCTAGTGAGAAGATGGCATCGCAGACGCATTTTCATTCTTCACACACAGCCCACACTGCTGAAATATGGTTTGAGATCTAACCTTGAGTCATAAAAAAGCAGTATAAGAATAGTATGATATATTTATATATGTTGTACAATAAATAAAGAGTGAAAATTATAACTAAAATTTAAAATATATATTATACATCATTTTTTTTATTTTAATCTATTATAAAATAATTTATTCTATATTAAAAAATACTTTTTGATACTCTATTAATATTATTTTTATTCAAAAATATTATTTATACACTAAAATTAATTATTAAAATTAATTATTATATATTTATATATAATATATAATTTAATTTATTTTTAATATATATTTTATTCTTATCACTAATTTTAGTATGCATATAACATAGTGAATTTTTATTGTTGCAAATTAAATTCTACCCTAAATATTTGAGAAAACTTTGTTCACAATTGGGCGTGGTTTACACATAGCCTTCAACGGAGTCAACCTTGAAAGAGTGAACCAATTTCTTTCTCTCATATCAATGGGTTCCTCACTAACCCTTTTCCAATCAAAGCATTGAATCAACAATCCCAAAGTGAAACCAACACCATGCATAGCCATTGCTTCACCAGGGCAAGCCCTTCGTCCCAATCCAAAAGCAACCAACTTCTTCTCCTCTCCTTCTTTCTCAAACCTCTCCGGATTGAAACACGTGGCATCACTCCACACCGTAGGATCTCTATGCATCCCCCAAGCATTGATCATCACTATAGTGTTCTTTGGAACATTGAATCCTCCTATTGTGATGTCTTGTGATGACACGTGTGGTATGAGCAACGGTGCTGGCGTGTACAACCTTAGTGACTCTAGAATAATGTTCCTAAGGTAAGGTAGTTTTGGAAGATCTGATTCACTTAGCAACCTCTCCTCTCCAATTTGTGTCTCTATTTCTTCTCTTGCCTTGTTCAAAACCTCAGGGTGATTTAGTAAATTACATAGTGACCATTCTAAAGTCACAGCAGATGAATCTGTTCCCGCAAACAGCATGGCCTACAATAGTTCAATCAAATTAACAAACGACGTTATAATTTCTATATGTTAGATATTAACATGTGAAATGCAAATATAGTATTCTATATATTTAGAGAAAATCTTGAAGTCACCCAATTTTAACAATTTTGACCGGTATTTAGTCAATATAAATATTAAATTATTTTTAATAAATAAATTTTATTAATTTATGTATATAAATTTTAATAAATATTTATACAAGATGTGATCATTTATATGTATTAATTCTAGTAAATATAAGTATAAACTATATATTTTATGTATATAAATATTTATAAATATAGGTATAAAATTAATTATTATTGACTAAATACCAATTTAAAATAATAATATTTGCTGATTATGTAACATTGTTAATAAATTTATTGTCAATATTATTGACAAGAAAAATATTTATTCGGTGTAAATTATTTAAGTTATTATATACTACTATACATCTTTTTTAACCATATACTACAAACTAAACATGATTTTTAATTAAAGATAACATATATGTATTAGCCAAGCATATACAAATTCGTGAAATTTCACTCTGCTGAAAATAAATGATATGACGGAGACATACATTATACATCATCATAATTAATCGGTAGCATTATGCAGCCATAAACTAAGTAGGAAACATTTTTTGGTCGATAGATACTATATATACGTAAGTATTGGATAAAGAAATAGCGTAGCGCATAGACTACTATTGACTAATTCAAAACTCAAAAGTGAATAGTATTATATTAATGTCAACATCATTTATTTCAATATCAATATAAGTATAGAAATTAAATTGTTTTTCTAAATTTTATTTGTTGGTCATATTAAGTTTTTATTAAATTAAATTCGCCTTTTTAAATTTATCAAAACCAATGACATTCATCTCTAGTCAGAGTGATTTGGATTTTGGAGAAAGACATAATTGACATGATAAACTTGAAGACTAATTTGATTTAATAAAAATTTAGAAAATTAATTTAATTATTTACTCATGTAACATATATAAATTAATAATCAGCAAACATTATTAGATTCTATTTGTTACAAGAGAAATGTTAGTTAAGAGATTTAATCATTTTTATTAATATTAGCTAGTATTTTAAATTAATATTTTATTTTTATATTGTTAGAATTTAAAATTTAGTATAAAAATATTTTTGTTGGCCTGAAAGTAGAACATAATAATTAATTAGTAATTATACATAAAATTATTACCAGAGCTAGCCCTTTGATGATTTGATCAGTATAGTAGTAAGGGTCGGATTCCTGAAGATTCAATAGATGGTGAATCATGGAATTTTCACCTTCTTCGTGCTGCTTCCTAGTACGGTTCTCTTGGATGAGTTTATTCAAGAAATCATCAAACCTGTTACTAATATTCTTCAACTTCTTTTGGGAATTGCCAAAGTCAAACCACCTTAGGAAAGGTATGTAATCTGCTTTGTTAGAAACACCTGCCATTTGAAGCAACTCTGTGACTGTGTCCCTAAATTCTTTGGCTTCATTCAAATCTTTCATGTCATGGTCATCACCATAGTATCTTTTCCCTGATATCATTCTCATCATGTTGTTGTAAGTCATATTATGAAAGATAGAACTTAGCTCCACTTCACTAAATCCTGACCCTGTTTCCTTCGCCAATTTTGTCATCAACCTATATATGTAATGAGCGATGATTTTCGGTAATTTAACAAAACAATCAATCATACTAGATGTACAAATAAAATCATTAATATAAATAGCATTTTTCAAAAAAAAAATTAACTTCATTAATAGATTATCTTTTCAAATATAAATCACTAATATAAAAAATTTAGAAAGAAAAAAAATGAAACGATGATAAAAGTGAAGTTGAGAGACCTGTCGGTTTCATCCTTTCGGATTCCGGCGAAGGAGTGAGTCCGTTGCGTTGAGAGAACATCAAGAGAAGTGATGCGGCGGAGGTTGCGCCAATGGTCGCCGTAGGAGCAAGACCCTACGGTGGTGTAGTTGTAGAATATGTACTTTCCGGACAGAGACCTTGGCCTATTCGCCAACACGATATCGTTCTTAGTGAAGCATTCTTGGAAAGCCGACGGCGATGAGACGACAACCGCGAGGCGCGAGCCGAACCACAAGGAGAATATGGGGCCGTATGTCTGCGACATGCGGTGGAATGCGCGGTGGAGCGGCGGTTTTAGGTGGTGGAGGTTGCCTATTATTGGAAGAGGTGTTGGACCTGGTGGAAGGTTTCTTAATCTTCTGCTCTTAGAGAGAAGCTTGAAGGTGGTGTAGAGAAAAACTGGGAAGAGTATAAGAGAGTAGAACAATGAGGGTTCCATTTCCATGGTGGATCGTTTTTGTGATTTGCACTTTGACGATGGAAATACGGTTAGTTAGTTGATCCTTGCTGCTGCTTGAATCACATTAAATAGATGCAAATTATTTTTTATACTGAGGTGAGGATGGTGAAATGTAAGAGTGTTAATTTTAAATAGGATATTATTTGATTTAAAATGTAAAAATCGGACACTGCCATCTTTAGGAAAATAAAAATTGGACTCTTTAATTTTTTAAAAATAAAAATTATAAACTTTAAAATAAAAGAATTACAACAAATAAAATAAACTCTTTAATTTAATATTAATTTTTTAATTTTTTTTATAAAGTAATCAGACTATCCGATTACATAGTCTCCTATTAAAAAAATAACACATGCAAAATCAACATAATTGAATTGTGAATTCCATATTGTCTTTATTCATGATAAAAACATTTAGCTTTCAATAGATGGTGGTTATAGTGTGTAATGGGATAAAATATTTTCTTCTCAAAATAATAGTTAAAAATTTGATATATATTATATATTAAGTAAGTTCGTTAAATATAATAAATTATTTAATAATTTTTAATTATTATTTTTATGTGGGTAATTACTATTAAATAATAATATTTTTGTAAATTGAAAATTACTGATCGAAAATTTTTATTTTTATTTTTCTCGGACTCTGGTGAGATCATGTTGAGTTAATAGGAACTTTTTTAATAGATTAAATTATTGTAAAGTGAAAAAGTAGTAAAATAAAAGATAAATATCTAATTATTTTAGATTAAGATAATAAAATTCACATATAATAATAAAAATTATTAATTTAATAATAATTAACTATCTGTAATTTTATTTTTTTATTAATTTTTTCATCTATCTTGAACAACTTTTTCTTTTGTAATAGTACTTATATGTTTCTTAGTAATTTGATGATAAAAAAATACTAAACATATATTAAAATCCGTTATCAAAATCAGTTATATATATTTTATTTTATGAGATCCCAAAAATATGAAAGTGAAGAGAAGATGGCGGGCATGCTCATGTTGCGAGTTTGAAAGAAGTATAAAAAACTATCTAATATAAGAACTTGTCACAATCAGGTTTCTTAATGGTTTTAAGGTTAGTCAAGCATTTTGTGGAATTGGTTTCGGCCTTTCGGGCTACCGAATACTGGTCAAACTAAAGATTTTTAAAAAAATTAAACCACTCTTCATCTCTCATGATAATATTAAACTTAACTATAGTTAGACTAATAATATGCATTTTTTTAGTTAATGAAGATAAGACAGTGTTATATTATTTCACTAAAATAATTAACCATGCATGAGACATGGTAGCTAGTTTCTTCCACGGTTGAAAACTAAAATAAAATTTGAAAAATAACTGATCGATCCTCAATCTTATGATGTTAGCTTTGTCAGGAAGTAAAATAGTATAACACGAGGTGTCAGCTAGTATTAATTTTTGTTGAATAATGGCCATGGTTTGAATTATGATCAATTGCATGGTTTCGTTTGATGACAAGCACCGTTCGCTGATATAAAAGTATAAGTCTGAGTCACGAGTTTAGAATGTAAAGAGTGAAGGGACAAATAGTCAAATAGCGATATAAAAAATCAAATGTAATTTTTCGTTTGTATAGGCTGTTTATTTATATTTGTACTCACATAAAATATTTTTTATGTAAAATTAATAATTAAAATATCTGTTATTTATATAAAAATTTAATTATTAAATTAGTTATTTGTATAAAATATAATATATTTTAAAAATAATTAAATAATATATATTTATATAAAAATATATAATAATTAATTTGATGATTAATTTTTGTATATATAAAATATTTTTTTAAAATATTATAATATATTAAGTTAAATAATTTAATTAAATATATTAAATTATTTATTAGTTTATCATCTTTATTTTTATATATTTCGTTTTTTCTTCTCGTCTTTATCAGTTTTCTCTATTACGACGAGGTCTTACCTTTGTTATTTTAGAAGTGATGTAATCAAATGAATTTTGCATGACTCCAATTGGCCCAAATTACATTGCTAATCTGTGTTTTATTATTAAATAAACATTTTCCTTTTGCATTTTTTTATAAGCAAATAAGAAATGTGGCTTTTCTTTATGGACAAAAATATGTGAACTACGAACCCCAATACCTTTTATTTTTCTGGTCGTGAAATTCCCGGAACTTGCGCATTTATTTTTGGATGGAATTATCTGAGTTTATCTTAAAGCCTAAGGGAAGGTTATATTTTTCTAAAAAACAAATAGAGACTTGAAAAATTATGAAAGCTACAAACAAAAGCTTTGTTAAGGTTTCTATCCAAGAAAAAGACCTAGTACAACGTAGTACTAAAAAATTAAAATTTGAGAAGAAGTCGATCTCAATTAACTGAGAGGAATCCATGGAAGTGGTAGAAGAAGCTTCAACTAACCCTCCTAAAAAATCCTCTTATAAGGATTCTCTCCTCACTCACACAGAACCCTTAATGGAAGAGCATACGGAAATGCTTGAGGGAGACGTTGATGAAGAGGCGCTGAACCCGAAAGATCCACTACAAGAGAAACGGATTTAGCGGCGGTTTTAAACGGTCGCAAAACGAGTTATTAGTGCTTCGAAAAACGTTGCAGCATGGGACTTGAAGATTTGATTTTGCAGCGGTTTTACTGAACTGCTGGCACAAGTGTAGAAAAATCCCTTGAATAACGTCGGTTGATTTTTGCGGTGGTTTTTGTCCAACATTGAATGTGACGGCATTTTCCGGCAATTTTGAACCACTGTTATTCTGTTGACCGTTGTATTTTTTAAAATGTATTTTGCGGTGGTTTAAAGCCGTCATTATCTGATATTCAATAATTTTAAATTTATTTTCGGCCGTTTTGTAACTGCCGCTATTTATCCGTCCAAATTGGCGCAAAAATACTATATTTTGCACCGACAATCAATGCTTTTTTAATTTGAATATACTAGGTATTATTTTTTTTGTTATTTTTTGAATTTTTTCTTATATTAGAAATCTTAATTATTTTGTAACTGAAAAAATAAATTGATGGGTAAACGACATTAGCAAAACTGATAAAAATACTCATATTTATCCAAATATCAATAAAGTGTATTCTTTACTAAGAGTTGCATAGTCAACAATAAAAATATATATATATATTTAACTAAAAAATAAATTTCAAATCCTAGGTTCTACTTTCTACTCTGTCCCTTCAATGAATTCATCCATGCAACCACATCTAGTGGTAGCTCCCCACTTTGCCCTTGAATTAGACATATCAGAGCACTCTCCATTGCCTGTCTTTTTTTCTTCTTGGCTGCTACCTCATCCTCAATTGTCTACCTTTTTGTTCTCTCGGCCGCCAGCTCTGCTTGTAGTTCAAACAGCACACTTTGGGTCTCCTCTCTTTGAGTTTCATTGCTCAGCTGATGTGAATTTGTACCAAACACTTGACTAAAAGTCAGTCCGATACCCATGCCATGCACTCTACCTGGATGTTCCTCTCCAAGAGCTTGAGCAAGCGAATCATTCTGAGACAACAGTCTAGATGATTCATCATGTTGCTCAATCTCCGCAATTCTTTCCTACATAGTTAGATAAGTGAACATAAATATTTATTAGCTAATTGCTAACCGAATAGACTTTCAACACAACTTTAACAAACAAAACCTATGAGAAACAACTTAGCGATTCATAACACATTACTTACACCAATAACCTTAGCTGCATCATGGAGATAGGAGCCATTAAGTCGTTTGTGCGTTAAGACAAACAACTCCCTTCTACCAACTGGATTCCCTTGTCGTTCCGGCTGTAATAATATAGCTTAAATAGTGAATAGGTATACGAAGAGAAGGTTCAAAAAGTGAGTCAATCGTAAATTACTTCTTCTTCTCCAAGCCTTGCCAAGCTTTTTGATCCGCTAGTGTGAGTGTATAACTATTTCAATCGATTCACAATATTTTTCCTACACTTCTCCTATTAATCCATCAAAAGTAAGAGTTACTAGACACTATTTCTAATTAACTCAATGTAACATAAATAGACTTTTTCTGTTATGAAATAAAAATATATTACCTTTGTCTTTTCACTATTGCGATAATCAAGGTACCATCTCCGATCCGCAGTAATTTTCGGTGGGCGGCCTTTAATATTTTGTTCAAGAGTTAGTTGTCAGTCGTAATATTGATGGTACAACCTGTTTCTCGTTTTGTTCCATGCCCTTCCTAGCATTTTTAATACTGTACGCTTGATAATTCCTCCACTATCTTCTTCAAAATAGAACATTTCCTATAACAGTAAAATTAAATTGTTAGTAGGTGTCAACCTAAGATTTCTGAACTCTACAAAAATACAATGTTTCATCTTTACACATTCATTATAGATCTTGTCCCTAGAGCAAACCTTTCTCCAGTCCTTCTCGCAGATTGGGAATTTGGTGTAGTTAGATCCTAGCAATCCGAGAACGTCGCTCCGTATACCAACTTCATTTCCAATTGGTTGCAGTCTCTTGTTGAACCTGTGTACGATCTTTCTACTGTTAGCTGGCTTCATAGCCTCCTTCATACTCAAATGAAGTTGCTTGAACGTCCCATCGGACTCTGTAAATCATAATTAGTCTATGTGAGTAACCATTGTGGCCAAGATGCGATGAAATCATAGAAAAATTAAGCATAAAAATTCAATGGGATAATTCTTGTATGCCAATTGTTTTAACATCCTAAAATTCGATGGTTTTGCGCCCCTTGCGCTTCTGAGCCTCCGATGCAGCAAACAGGTTGTCAACATATTGCTTAAAAGAATCTATCCCATCTGTCTCTAGATCTAAGTCTTCATCGCCCAGCTTCGAGTTTTGAAGACTATTCGTGCAAGTCTGTGGAGTAGGCAGTGGTTTGGTACGAGGAGGTCGAAAGGGGCGTAAAGATGAGGTTGCGAGAGCACCAGCACCATTGGACGGGGGAATTAGGCAATTCACTTGATGCACAGATGAAGCTGCAGCAAATCCTATTTGAGGTTGTTGACATGCTATGTTTAACTTTGAGTTCTTTGTGTAACGACCCATACTGGGCATCTTAATAAACTGGGTACCACCAAGGGTTATCATTTGTACTATTATTAAACTGAAAAAAAATAAATAGAAATTTTATGACAAGAAATTCTTATGTCTGTCAAAAATACTTCTAAAACAAAGCTACTAACCCGCACAAATTCCAAAAGAATATAGCTCAAAGACATGGAAGATCTCAGTAATATATATGCATTATTGTAATCATTCTTCAACTATCAACATATAATAGCAAGAAATCCAACATGATTTTGACAAGAAAAAGAAGGGCACAATAATTTATTGAATTCAAAGATGCACATAACATCATAAACAACCAATTTAACGTAATATGAAATAAAAAATGGAATGGAAACAATAATCTAAAAGGATATCAAAATTTAGATGATTTAAAATAAAAAGATGTTAAAATTTGACAAAAATATGCACTGACTAAAGAAGTGGGGAGAAACAGGGCAAAGAGACCCTTTTGTCGTGCTCCTAAATTATGTAGTATAAACAATTTTCATCAGAACACAACAAATGTTGATATAATAACAATATAACCTTGCTAATGATAATCAAATAGCTAGTAAAATACTAGGAACAAAAAACACTACTAAATGCAGCAAACCAAAGATAAACCAAATTATTGGTGAATCAAATATGTTATACAAGTGCAGCATGGCAACAATACTTTCTTGAAGTTAATATTTAGTGTTTTCAAATTAACCTCACAATAACAAATAGAGGAACTTGATCATGGGGACACAAAACTAAATCCATAAATAAGGGTTAAGTAATATGTGAATTTTCAATGGAAAAATCAATAATCACACAAAGTCAACTAGTGGTGCTTACCGCCAGCAAGAGGAAGGTTATCAACGGCAATATAGAAGCACCTCAAGACGCAATTGCTTGACGGATGGACACAGCTCGACGAGACTGATGGATTCTGGCTTTAGAACATCAACGACTACTCCAACTTAATGAGATCCGAAGACTTCTTAGAGGAGGAGATTGGATCCAATGGCAACAGATGAAGGTGCTTCTCATGGAAGGCTTCAACAGTGAAAGAAATTAGGATTAATAAAGTGGGAAAAATTTATGGATTTTGAACATTAAAAGAATGAATTTGATTATCTCCTGAAGGCAATAACAATAAAGGGCTTCACTTAGTGTAAATAAGCCTCTAAAGAATAATAATAAATAATATAAGTTTGCATTAGCGTAAGCCTATTAAAAATTTATCATATATATCATTGCTAACAATACTAATAAAATTAACAATAAACCATACATTATTTAAGGATTACAATAATAATAATAGGAAAAAGTATATGGAACCAAAAGGTTATCAGCCAAAAACTAAACAAAATCATATTAATTTATATTAATAATTAATTTTAAATTTTTTAAATTCAAAATTTAAAAAATTTAAAATTAATTAAGTGAACCTAATTAAAATCTATAAAAGCCTTCCTATTCTCTCTCACATTAACCTACCCACCTCCAACAATTATACATATAGACCTCTCTCAACATTAACTGATGCTAACAATAGAAGAAGAAAAAAAAAGGAAAAGAAAACTTTTCTCAACATAATAGGATCAAAGTTAGATCCTCCAACTTTAGACTATTCATAAAGATTTGATAGCTTCTCTGTATCAAATCTTAGATCCAACGCTGAGAAGGTCTTACGTTGATGGGATTCATTATTAGCTTCGTTCTTATTATTGTAATTGATCACTCCAATCATACATGGGTGTAAGAGAGCATAATTGGGATGTACTTCAGTTTTGCCATTACTAGAGAAAATTGATGATGTTATTGACGATGCATTATTCATGTTCATAATATTTTTGGAGCTCGATGATGTGCTGCTTGCATTAACAGTGCCTGTTTCTTGACCTGCTTTTCTTACCTGTGCTTGTGTTGGGCGCATGTAAGGTTAAGAAGGTGGATGGTGCTATGATGCTAGTGAAAAGGATGGTGGATGATGGAGTTCCTATTTTGTATTCAACACATATGTTTGTAATTAGGAGTTTGTTGCAGATGTTGCTCTCTGCGTTGTGGGATATTAGGTGCCGTTTTATTGATTAAAGAGACTGTAAACTACACAATTACAGAATTATAAAAAAAAACATCCATTTAATATGAAAAAAAATATCCTAATACTTAACAAAAGAAACATCCAATTATATTTTAGCAAAAATAATTAAATATCTATAAAATTTAAAAAATATATATAAAATTCTTAAAGAAATAGATACTTTCACATTTGCAATAAAAAATTCAAAAAATATATAAAAGAACATCCATTTAGTATGAAAAAGAAACATTCTGATACTTAGCAGAAGAAACATCCATATATGTTAACTCGTAGAAATTTTAAATTCACCCAAAGGTATTTGGCAGGTTTTTGGCTAATACCCTTTTGGTTCCTTAGCATTGCTCTAATAATAATAATTGCAGTTGTCACATACGAGATATCAATAATTTCGTGCCTATTAATAAATATAAAAATTATAATTATTACTTAATAACAAATCATCTCAACAAAATAAAATATATAATTATTACGTGGTCATTAATTAAATAATATTGGAGTCTAATTAACCAGGTAAAGATTATATTTATAACATATTTATATTAAACTTTTAAAATATAAGAGAAGTGCTTTTGTTCATAATTATTTAATTTTAAAATAATATGAATACGATGACTTTTTTATTTAAAAGTACTGATTTTAGACAGTTAATCTTCTATAAACCGAGTAAGCATAGTTATTGATAAGAAAACATCAATTCGTTAAACATATTCATTTAATGGGAGATATATTTCTATGTTTTTTATACTATTATTTCATAATAAAAATTTAACAAAAGAATAATCTTAGCTGTCAATTGAATCTTGTCTCCAAACCATTTCAAGTTACAAAAGACAAACTGAAAATTATGAAGGCAACATTATTTCAATCTCAAACATATTCATTTCTACTTCATTAAGTTCACACCAATATGAAGTCATATCATTCACCGAGAATATCAATTACATGCCAATTTTTCAATAACCATATTCACTCAATGTCTGTAAAAATTTAGAGGTATCTAACAAGATCAAATTAACAAATCTAAACAAGTTGGTATTTAATAACTATGTGGAAGAATCTATCAGGCAACATAACTCAAAAGATCTCATTCTCTTCTGGTGTTTTATTGAGGTCAAAAGTAAGCATTGGAGCATTGTTTACAGTAAAAACAACCTCGTCAGAATTATCGTCTGGCACAATATCTTCTTCCTGTATCGAGTCTGGAAATACCTCCTCTGTTTCTTCTGAAGTTTCTTGAATATTCTCCTAAAATAAACCTAAAAGTTACATCAGTGCCGAGTAAATCCAATGTGTTACAAATTGTACAAAAAAAACCATGCTTAAGCATAACACTGTAGAATTATTGTTTGGCTTACAGTCACAAAGTCGTGGAAGCTTTCTTTCTATAAGAATGAATTACTCCCGAGACGTAATATCAAGTTCAACAATAAAACTATTCTCATAGCGTGTATGCGCAATGTCCAAAAGTATATACGTAAGTATTGTTAAGTTATTGTCTAACTAACAATAATGGTATCACAATTTATATTTATTACATTAATAAAACATATAATGAGGAAGAGATTCAATTTTATATTAAGAAGGGATTCAAAAAATATTGACAACATATTTAGAAGGACTCTTTGGATTAATGATTGGCCCAGTTCACAAAAATTCAAAGTGATCATGTGATGTGAAATACACATGGCACTGATGACTGGAAATTTGCATAACACAAATTCTTTCGGCAAGTGTACGGAATCTCCAAGTAATAACTTACTGTTGAGTGAGGTAGATCCCACAGGATTGATGGATTAAGCAACTTTAGTTAGGTGATTTATCTAGTCAAGCAAATATTTGATGATTTTGTGTAATTGAGTGAACAAAATGGTGATTTACAAAGAAAGTAAATGTGCAAGAAGTAAACTACTGAAGAATAAAAGGCTAAAAGTAAATTGTGAAAGGTAAATGGCAGAAACTTAAATGACAAGAAATTAAAGAATCGAAACTTAAATGACAAGAAAGCAAAAGCAAGAATGTAAATGGCAGTGAAAGATAAATTGCATGAAATGTAAATGGGTTCTAGGTGCTGGGAATTAAAGATAACAAGAAATTTAAAGTAATTGAAAGGAAGAGCAACAATGGGTGAGATTTATTAGGGATTGGAGATATTATAATCCTTCATGAATCAATGGGTCTCAAGTTCATTCTCAATCATATGAAGTAAATCTATGGCGGATTGTAATTAATTGAGTTCTAATTCCTTGGAAATCTAATTTCTCTTAACACAATCAATTGTCAATTCCTTGATCTAATTGTTCATGAGAAGATGTTAAGTTCAATTCTCTAATCCATAAGCCACACAAGCTCTCAGGATCTCAATTCAAACCATGAATTTATTGATCAAAAGAGTTGTGAGGGAAAGAGCTTCAAACTGAATTCTATGATTCCTCTTCCAAGACTCACATAGAGATTCAAGTAGATTTAAACCCCCTTCCAGTAGTGAATAGATCTATTAAGCACAGAAATTTTCCCTTAGCTACAACAAGCGGATTGAGAAGAAGAAGAATTTCATTCATTCATTTGAATTACAATAGAGCTCCTCCCCCTAATGATGTGGGATTTAGTTCATAATTGCTCTGGAAAACTTAGAGAGAAAAAGAAAGTACATGAAAAGTAAACCAAGTACAAAGAAGAAAGAAAAATGATTCAGAGTTTTCCAATTCGGATCCTCTTGTGTAAGAGTTCGTAATCCCTTTTTAAGTTCAAAACACTTGCTATATATATACTATTTTTGTGATCTTCAAATGAGTCTTCAAGTACTTGAATGTGGGCCCATTGTCCTTAGTTGAAGAAAGTTAAGAGTGGCCCTTTCTGAAGTTAACGCTGGCGTTAGCTTACTAACGCTTTCATACTTGCATGAGTGCCTTGGAGCTGGCGTTGGTACTGGCGTTAACAGCATTGCTAACGCCACAATTCTCTTCCAAGTTGGCGTTAACACTGGCGTTAGTGTGCTAACGCTGCCACTAACGCCAGTGTCTCTTGTGCGTGCGCATACTGCTTCGTGCGTGCATATCCTAGTGAGTTTTGCCACTTGTGCTTGCGCACACTGACCAATTTTCCTCTGGTGTGTATGGACACTGCTCCGTGCGTACACACACTAGCCAAATCTTCCAGTCCCAACTTCGTGCAATGATCAAAGACGTTAGTGTGCTAACGTTGGTGGCATTAGCACACTAACGTTGGCACCTTCTTCCTTGTGTAGTGGCGTTGGTGAGCTAACTTTGGCCACACTAACGTTGCCTTCTTCTTGAGTCACGTTGGTACTGGCGTTAGTGGGTTAACTTTGCCACCAACGCCAGCTTCCTCTTCTTCCTTGGCAACGTTAGCACTGGCATTAGTGGGCTAGTGGGCTAACTTGGCCAATAACGCCAGCTTCTTCTCCTTCCTTGGGCAAGCATTATCGCTGGCGTTAGTGGGCTAACTTTGCCACAAATGCCAGCTCCCTTCTTGATATAGCATTGACCTTGGCGTTAGTATGCTAACTTGGCCACTAATGCCACAGCCCCCTTGCTTTCCTCTGCTTCTCCTTGCTAGTCATCAATCAAACAAGTGCATCAAAGCTTTATCATAATCACAACATATTACACTATTCAATGCATCAAGTAATTCTTGCATCAATCTCATGAAAATGTTTATAATTCACAATGTTTGATGAATCAAGACATGCATAGAGAACTCATCCAAATACTTGCTTATTGATGAAGATAATGCATGAAACTAAGTAAAAACTATAGAAAATGGCTTGTGAAACTAGCCAAAGATGCCTAGGCATCACAACACCAAACTTAAAACTTGCTTGTCCCCAAGTAAGTGATAAAGCATAAGAGAATGCATGAAAACACAAAGAAGCATGATTCCTTATTGAGAGATGTTCAATCCTAGTTCATGGGGTTTCATGCATGACATCTTTGAAGTCCATTATCTTATTGGTTTCTAGGTTATAACATCCTCTTAAGTATTAACTGTGCTGCTTCTATGAGACCCTTTTATTCTTTGATCATTGGTTTGAACTTTTTTCTTTTCTTTTTTCCTTTGCTAGAGGCTTATTCCTTTTATTGAAGCTTAGTGCTCTATGTTGAGGCAGCTCTTTATGATAAGCTTTCAGTCAACACTCTTGACCCAATTGCTTCAAGGTGTTAGGTGTTGAAGCACCCATTAGGACTTACTGACTCAAGCCTCTCCTCAACTCATACACACCATAGGCACTTGACTTGCAATTTAACATTGAGACATTGATGCCCAACACCTCTTTGCGTTGCTAAATGCTTTGTAGCAAGGCTGCTCTTGATAATGGACTTTTGATTGATAATCCCAGGTTAGTTAACCCAAGTTATCAAGTGATGAAGCACTCCTTAGAACCTAATTGATGAGCGGATATTTTATACACTTTTTGGGGGGTAATTTCATGTAGATTCTAGCATGTTTTAATTGGTTTTTAGTAGAATATTAGTAGTTTTTAGGCAAAAATCATATTTCTGGACTTTACTATGAGTTTGTGTGTTTTTCTGTGATTTTAGGTATTTTCTGGCTGAAATTGAGGGAGCTGAGCAAAAATATGAGTTAGGCTGAAAAAGGACTACTGATGTTGTTGGATCCTGACCTCCCTGCACTCGAAATGGATTTTCTGGAGCTACAGGAGTCCAATTGGCGTGCTATCAACGGCATTGGAAAGTAGACATCCAGGGCTTTCCAGAAATATATAATAGTCCATACTTTGCGCAAAGATAAACGACGTAACTTGGCGTTGAACGCCAAGTACATGCTGCTGTCTGGAGTTAAACGCCAGAAACACGTCATGATCCGGAGTTGAACGCCCAAAACACGTTATAACTTGGAGTTCAACTCCAAGAAAAGCCTCAGCTCATGGATAGCTTTAGTCTCAGCCCCAGCACACACCAAGTGGGCCCCAGAAGTAGATTTCTGCACCAATTATCTTAGTTTATCCATATTCTGTAAACCTAGGATACTAGTTTACTATTTAAACAACTTTTAGAGACTTATCTTGTACCTCATGACATTTTCAGATCTGAACTTTATACACTTTGACGGCATGAGTCTCTAAACTCCATTGTTGGGGGTGAGGAGCTCTGCAGCGTCTCGATGAATTAATGTAATTGTTTTTATTTCTCCACTCAAACGTTTGTATGCTACTATCTAAGATGTTCATTCGCGCTTAATTATAGAGAAGGTGATGATCCGTGACACTCATCACCTTCCTCAACTCATGAACGCGTGCCTGACAAACACCTCCGTTCTACATCAGATTGAATGAGCTTCTCTTAGATTCTTTAATCAGAATCTTCGTGGTATAAGCTAGAATTGATGGCGGCCATTCTTGAGGATCCGGAAAGTCTAAACCTTGTCTGTGGTATTCCGAGTAGGATTCCGGGATTGAATGGCTGTGACGAGCTTCAAACTCGCGATTGCTGGGCGTGATGACAAACGCAAAAGGATCAATGGATCCTATTCCAACATGATCGAGAACCAACAGCTGATTAGCCGTGCTGTGACAGAGCATCTGGACCGTTTTCACTGAGAGGATGGGAGGTAGCCACTGACAATGGTGACACCCTACATACAGCTTGCCATAGACGTGCTTTACAAACAATTGAGTTGAATATTACATTACAGAAATTCAGAGGACAAAGCATCTCCAAAACTCCAACATATTTCTCATTACTGCACAACAAGTAACGATTTTATTCTCTTTTATTTTTCCAATCTAATAATTCCAACTGATAATTTTAATTAATATCCTGACTAAGAATAATAAAATAAACATAGCTTGCTTCAAACCAATAATCTCCGTGGGATCGACCCTTACTCACGTAAGGTATTACTTGGACGACCCAGTGCACTTGCTGGTTAGTTGTACGGATTGCAAATTCGTGCACCAAGTTTTTGGCGCCGTTGCCGGGGATTATTCGAGTTTGAACAACTAAAGGTTTATTTTGTTGCTTAGATTAGGAATAACTTATTTTTGTTGTTATAGAGTCATTAAATTCTGAGTCTTTTATTCCCTTTTCAAAAAAATTTTCAAAAATAAATTATTTTTCTTTATTAATTCCTAATTTTAGTGAGTTTAGTGTCTTATTCTAAGTTTGGTGTCAATTGCATGCTTTTCTTTGTCTCTTAATTTTTCGAATTGCATGTTCTTGTTCTTCCTTGATCTTCAAGTTGTTCTTGTTTATTTTTCTTGTTCTGTGTCTTTTCTTGTTTTTCTTGTGCTTTTTCAAAACATTAGTTTTCAAAAAAATTTATTTTATCCATAAAAATAATACATCTTTAAAATACGTTATATTTTTAACTTAGTTGATTATAGCGTTGGCTTATGTTCTTGGCAATTGGGCACCTTCTTTTTAAAATCCTTTTTCAAAAATAATTTTTCTTGATTTAATCTTGTGCCAAACTCTAAGTTTGGTGTTTTCTTGTTAATTTTAATATAATTTTCAAAAATTTATCTTGGTTTTCTAAAAATTTTAAGTTTGGTGTTCTTTCTTTTGTTCTTGGTGTTCTTGTGAATCTTCAAGGTGTTCTTGAGTTTTTCTTGTGTCTTGATCTTAAAATTTTTAAGTTTGGTGTTCCTTGGTATTTTCCCTCCAAAAATTTTCGAAAATAAGGAGCATTAGATCTAAAAACTTTAAGTCTTGTGTCTTTTATGTGTTTTTCTCTTTCATCATAAAATTCAAAATTAAAAAAATATCTTTTCTAACTAATTTTAAAACTACATTTTCGAAATTTTTATATAAAATTCAGATTTCAATGTCAAAATTTTTCGAAAAATTTTCACAAAATATTTTCAATTTTTTTATATATATTCCGTTTTTATTTATTCCACTTCTATAAAATAAATAATATCAACATACATATCATCTCCCTTATTCCATCATGGAATTAAGTGGAAATGAACAGTCCAGGAGGACTCTGGGGTCATATGCTAACCCCACTACTGCTTCATATGGGAGTAGTATCTGTATACCCTCCATTGGAGCTAGTAGTTTTGAGTTGAATCCTCAGCTCATTATCATGGTGCAGCAAAGCTGCCAGTATTCCGGTCTTCCACACGAAGAACCTACAGAGTTTCTGGCACAATTTTTGCAAATTGCTGACACAGTACATGATAAGGAAGTAGATCAGGATGTCTACAGATTATTACTGTTTCCCTTTGCTGTAAAAGATCAAGCTAAGAGGTGGTTAAATAACCAACCTAAGAACAGCATAAAGGCATGGAAACAACTGTCAGAAAAATTCCTGAATCACTACTTCCCTCCAAAACGGATGACACAGCTAAGGCTGAGCATCCAAGGCTTCAAACAAGGAGATAATGAATCCCTTTATGATGCCTGGGAGAGATACAGAGAGATGCTAAGGAAATGCCCCTCTGAAATGTTTTCAGAGTGGGTACAATTAGACATCTTCTACTATGGGCTTACAGAAAAAGCTCAGATTTCTCTAGACCACTCAGCTGGTGGATCTATACATATGAGAAAAACAATTGAAGAAGCTCAAGAGCTTATTGATACAGTTGCCAGAAACTAGCATCTGTACCTAAGTAGTGAATCTTCTATGAAAGAAGAAGCTAAAACAATAACTGCTGAGCTCAGTCCTGTAGATCAGGCTAATGAATTCAATCAGCAATTAGACTTTCTAACTCAGCAGCTAGCCGAATTCAAGGAAATATTACAGGAAACAAGAATGGCTAACAGGAATATGGAAGTACAGTTAAAGCAGACAGAAAAATAACTATCAAGACAAATAACAGAAGAATGCCAAGCAGTTCAATTAAAAAGTGGGAAAAGATTAAATACCTCACTTCAAAGCAGCAAGAAGCCAAGAAATGAACAAATGGCTACTCAAAATCCATCTGAGGACAGTCAGAGCCCATAGAGGAATAATGCTGGCGCTGAACGCCCAGCCCATGCTCATTCATGGCGTTCAACGCCAGAAACAAGCATGAATCCGGCGTTGAACGCCCAAAGGGAGCATAGTTCTGGCGTTCAGACGCCAGTAACAAATAAGGAGGTGGCGTCTAACGCCACTCCAGCTTCCACCCCTGGCATTCAAATGCCAGTGGGAGATCAGTCACATACAAGTGCTGATAACAAACCTTCTAAAAGGGCTTCCCAACCCACTTCTGTAGGTAATAAACCTGCAGCAACTAAGGTTGAGGAATATAAAGCCAAAATGCCTTATCCTCAAAAACTCCGCCAAGCGGAACAGGATAAGCAATTTGTCCGCTTTGCAGACTATCTCAGGACTCTTAAAATAAAGATTCCGTTTGCAGAAGCACTTGAGCAAATACCCTCTTATGCTAAGTTCATGAAAGAGATCTTAAGTCATAAGAAGGATTGGAGGGAAACTGAAAAAGTTTACCTCACTGAAGAATGCAGTGCAGTCATTCTGAAAAGCTTACCTGAGAAGCTTAAAGATCCTGGGAGCTTTATGATACCATGCACATTAGAGGGTACTTGTACCAAGCAAGCTTTATGTGATCTTGGGGCAAGTATCAACCTAATACCTGCATCTACTATCAGAAAGCTTGGTTTAACTGAAGAAATCAAACCAACCAGGATATGTCTTCAACTTGCTGATGGCTCCATTAAATACCCATCAGGCGTGATTGAAGACATGATTGTCAAGGTTGGGCCATTTGCCTTTCCTACTGACTTTGTGGTGCTGGAAATGGAGGAACACAAGAGTGCAACTCTCATTCTAGGAAGACCTTTCCTAGCAACTGGCTGAACCCTCATTGACGTCCAAAAAGGGGAAGTAACCCTGAGAGTCAATGAGGAGGAGTTCAAGTTGAATGTTGTCAAAGCTATGCAACATCCAGACACCCCCAAATGACTGCATGAGTGTTGATATTATTGACTCTCTTGTAAGAGAGGTCAATATGGCTGAGAGTCTCGAATCAGAGCTAGAGGACATCTTTAAAGATGTTTAGCCTGATCTGGAGGAGTCAGAGAGAATAATAGAACCTCTGAAAATCCCTCAGGAAGAGGAGAAACCTCCTAAACCCGAGCTCAAACCATTACCACCATCCCTGAAATATGCATTTCTGGGAGAAGGTGATACCTTTCCTGTAATCATAAGCTCTACCTTAGAGCTATAGGAAGAGGAAGCACTAATTCAAGTGCTAAGGACACACAAGACAGCTCTTGGGTGGTCCATCAGTGATCTTAAGGGCATTAGCCCAGCCAGATGCATGCACAAGATCCTATTGGAGGGTGACGCCAAGCCAGTGGTTCAACCACAAAGGCGGCTGAATCCAGCCATGAAGGAAGTGGTGCAGAAGGAGGTCACTAAATTACTAGAGGCTGGGATTATTTATCCTATTTTTGACAGCCCCTGGGTAAGCCCTGTCCAAGTTGTCCCTAAGAAAGGTGGCATGACAGTGGTTCACAATGAAAGAAATGAACTGGTTCCTACAAGAACAGTTACAGGGTGGCGTATGTGTATTGATTATAGAAGGCTCAATACAGCCACCAGAAAGGATCATTTTCCTTTACCATTCATAGACCAGATGCTAGAAAGACTAGCAGGTCATGAATACTACTGCTTCCTGGATGGATATTCAGGTTATAATCAAATTGCAGTAGATCCCCAGGATCAAGAGAAAACGGCATTCACATGTCCATCTGGAGTATTTGCATACAGAAGGATGCCATTTGGCCTGTGCAATGCACCTGCAACCTTTCAGAGGTGCATGCTCTCAATTTTCTCTGATATGGTGAAAAAATTTTTGGAAGTCTTCATGGATGACTTTTCAGTATTTGGAGACTCATTCAGCTCCTGCCTTAACCATCTAGCACTTGTTCTAAAAAGATGCCAAGAGACTAACCTTGTTTTAAACTGGGAGAAGTGTCACTTTATGGTGACTGAAGGAATTGTCCTTGGGCACAAAATTTCGAACAAGGGAATAGAGGTGGATCAAGCTAAGGTAGAGGTAATTGAAAAATTACCACCACCTGCCAATGTTAAGGCAATCAGAAGCTTTCTGGGGCATGCAGGATTCTATAGGAGGTTTATAAAGGATTTTTCAAAAATCGCCAAACCTCTAAGCAACCTGCTAGCTGCTGACACGCCATTTATCTTTGATAAAGAGTGTCTGTAGGCATTTGAGACTCTGAAAGCTAAATTGGTCACAGCACCAATCATCTCTGCACCAAACTGGACATTGCCATTTGAACTAATGTGTGATGCCAGTGACCATGCCATTGGTGCAGTATTGGGACAAAGGCATGACAAGCTTCTGCACGTCATTTACTATGCCAGCCGTGTTCTAAATGACGCACAGAAGAACTACACAACCACAGAAAAAGAGCTACTTGCAGTGGTTTACGCCATTGACAAATTCAGATCCTATTTAGTAGGATCAAAAGTGATTGTGTACACTGATCATGCTGCTCTTAAATATCTACTCACAAAGCAGGATTCAAAACCCAGACTTATAAGATGGGTGTTGCTTCTGCAAGAGTTTGATATAGAAATAAGAGACAAAAAAGGGACAGAGAATCAGGTAGCAAATTACATGTCCCGAATAGAACCAGTAGAAGGGGCGTCCCTCCCTCTTACTGAGATCTCTGAAAACTTTCCGGATGAGCAACTATTTGCCATCCAGGAAGTGCCATGGATTGCAGACATTGCAAACTACAAGGCAGTGAGGTTCATACCCAAAGAGTACAGTAGGCAGCAATCAAAGAAATTGATCACAGATGCAAAGTACTATCTTTGGGATGAACCATATCTCTTCAAGAGATGTGCAGACGGAGTAATCCGTAGATGTGTGCCTAAGGAAGAAGCGCAGAAGATCCTATGGCACTGCCATGGATCACAGTATGGAGGACAATTTGGAAGTGAGCGAACAGCCACAAGAGTCCTCCAATGTGGCTTCTACTGGCCTACTCTCTATAAAGATTCTCGAGTGTTTGTACTTAATTGTGACAGTTGCCAAAGATCTGGCAATCTGCCTCACAGTTATGCCATGCCTCAACAAGGGATCTTGGAGATTGAGTTGTTTGATGTATGGGGTATTGATGTACGAAATTGTGATCACTACAACTTCACACAACTAACCAGCAAGTGCACTGGGTCGTCCAAGTAATAAACCTTACGCGAGTAAGGGTCGATCCCACGGAGATTGTTGGTATGAAGCAAGCTATGGTCACCTTGTAAATCTTAGTCAGGCAGACTCAAATGGGTATAGATGATGAATAAAACATAAAGATAAAGATAGAGATACTTATGTATATCATTGGTGAGAGCTTCAGATAAGCGTATGAAGATGCTTTTCCCTTCCGTCTCTCTGCTTTCCTACTGTCTTCATCCAATCCTTCCTACTCCTTTCCATGGCAAGCTTATGCAAGGGTTTCACCGTTGTCAGTGGCTACCTCCCATCCTCTCAGTGGAAATGTTCAACGCACCCTGTCACGGCACGGCTATCCATCTGTCGGTTCTCGTTCAGGCCGGAATAGAATCCAGTGATTCTTTTGCGTCTGTCACTAACGCCCCGCCTGCTAGGAGTTTGAAGCACGTCACAGTCATTCAATCATTGAATCCTACTCAGAATACCACAGACAAGGTTAGACCTTCCGGATTCTCTTGAATGCCGCCATCAGTTCTTGCCTATACCACGAAGACTCTGATCTCACGGAATGGCTGGCTCGTTTGTCAGGCGAGCACTCGATTGTCAGGCGACAACCATGCATCGTGTATCAGGAATCCAAGAGATAAACACTAGAGCCTTGTTTGCTTGTAGAACAGAAGTGGTTGTCAGTCACTTTGTTCATAAGTGAGAATGATGATGAGTGTCACGGATCATCACATTCATCAAGTTGAAGAACAAGTGATATCTTGGACAAAGAACAAGCGGAATTGAATAGAAGAACAATAGTAATTGCATTAATACTCGAGGTACAGCAGAGCTCCACACCTTAATCTATGGTGTGTAGAAACTCCACCGTTGAAAATACATAAGAACAAGGTCTAGGCATGGCCGAATGGCCAGCCTCCCAAAGTGATCAAAAGATCTAAAGAAAAAGATTCCAAAGATCAGAAGATGATTAATACAATAGTAAAAGGTCCTACTTATAGAAAACTAGTAGCCTAAGGTGTACAAAGATGAGTAAATGACATAAAAATCCACTTCCGAGCCCACTTGGTGTGTGCTTGGGCTGAGCAATGAAGCATTTTCGTGTAGAGACTCTCCTTGGAGTTAAACGCCAGCTTTTGTGCCAGTTTGGGCGTTTAACTCCCATTTTGGTGCCAGTTCCGGCGTTTAACGCTGGAATTTCTGAGGGTGACTTTGAACACCAGTTTGGGCCATCAAATCTTGAGCAAAGTATGGACTATCATATATTGCTGGAAAGCCCAGGATGTCTACTTTCCAACGCCGTTGAGAGCGCGCCAATTGGGCTTCTGTAACTCCAGAAAATCCACTTCGAGTGCAGGGAGGTCAGAATCCAACAGCATCTGCAGTCCTTTTCAGTCTCTGAATCAGATTTTTGCTCAGGTCCCTCAATTTCAGCCAGAAAATACCTGAAATCACAGAAAAACACACAAACTCATAGTAAAGTCCAGAAAAGTGAATTTTAACTAAAAACTAATAAAAATATACTAAGAACTCAACTAAAACTGCCAAAAACATACTAAAAACAATGCCAAAAAGCGTACAAATTATCCGCTCATCACAACACCAAACTTAAATTGTTGCTTGTCCCCAAGCAACTTGAAGATCAAATAAGATAAAAAGAAGAGAATATGCAATGAACTCCAAAAACATCTATGAAGATCAGTATTAATTAGATGAGCGGGGCTTTTAGCTTTTTGCATCTGAATAGTTTTGGCATCTCACTCTATCCTTTGAAATTCAGAATGATTGGCTTCTTTAGGAACTCAGAATCCAGATAGTGTTATTGATTCTCCTAGTTAAGTATGATGATTATTGAACACAGCTACTTATTGAGTCTTGGCTGTGGCCCAAAGCACTCTGTCTTCCAGTATTACCACCGGATACATACATGCCACAGACACATAATTGGGTGAACCTTTTCAGATTGTGACTCAACTTTGCTAGAGTCCCCAATTAGAGGTGTCCAGGGTTCTTAAGCACACTCTTATTGCCTTGGATCACAACTTTATTTCTTTCTTTTTCTTTCTTTTTTTTTCGTTTTTTTTTTCGCTTGCTTCCCCCCTTTTTTGTATTCACTGCTTTTTCTTGCTTCAAGAATCATTTTTATGATTTTTCAGATCCTCAGTAACATGTCTCCTTTTTCATCATTCTTTCAAGAGCCAACATTCATGAACCACAAATTCAAAAGACATATGCACTGTTCAAGCATACATTCAGAGAACAAAAGTGTTGCCACCACATCAAAATAATTAAACTGTTATAAAATTCAAAATTCATGCAATTCTTATCCTTTTTCAATTAAGAACAATGTTTATTTAAGAAAGGTGATGGATTCATAGGACATTCATAACTTTAAGGCATAGACACTAATGATCATAAGACACAAACATAGACAAACATAAAGCATAAAATTCGAAAAACAAGAAAATAAAGAACAAGGAGATTAAAGAACGGGTCCACCTCAATGATGGCGGCTTGTTCTTCCTCTTGAAGGTCTTATGGAGTGCTTGAGCTCCTCAATGTCTCTTCCTTGTCTTTGTTGCTCCTCTCTCATGATTCTTTGATCTTCTCTAATTTCATGGAGGAGAATGGAGTGTTCTTGGTGCTCCACCCTTAGTTGTCCCATGTTGGAACTCAATTCTCCTAGGGAGGTGTTTAGTTGCTCCCAATAGTCTTGTGGAGGAAAGTGCATCCCTTGAGGTATCTCAGGGATCTCATGATGAGAGGGGTCTCTTGTTTGCTCCATCCTTTTCTTAGTGATGGGCTTGTCCTCATCAATGGGGATGTCTCCCTCTATGTCAACTCCCACTGAATAACAGAGGTGACAAATGAGGTGAGGAAAGGCTAACCTTGCTAAGGTAGAGGACTTGTCCGCCACCCTATAGAGTTCTTGGGCTATAACCTCATGAACTTCCACTTCTTCTCCAATCATGATGCTATGAATCATGATGGCCCGGTCTAGAGTAACTTCGGACCGGTTGCTAGTGGGAATGATTGAGCGTTGGATAAACTCCAACCATCCTCTAGCCACGGGCTTGAGGTCATGCCTTCTCAATTGAACCGGCTTCCCTCTTGAATCTCTCTTCCATTGGGCGCCCTCTTCACAAATGTCAGTGAGGACTTGGTCCAACCTTTGATCAAAGTTGACCCTTCTTGTGTAAGGATGTTCATCTCCTTGCATCATAGGCAAGTTGAATGCCAACCTTACATTTTCCGGACTAAAATCCAAGTATTTCCCCCGAACCATTGTAAGCCAATTCTTTGGATCCGGGTTCACACTTTGATCATGGTTCTTGGTGATCCATGCATTGGCATAGAACTCTTGAACCATCAAGATTCCGACTTGTTGAATGGGGTTGGTAAGAACTTCCCAACCTCTTCTTCGAATCTCATGTCGGATCTCCGGATATTCACTCTTTTTGAGTGAAAAAGGGACCTCGGGGATCACCTTCTTCAAGGCCACAACTTCATAGAAGTGGTCTTGGTGCACCCTTGAGATGAATCTCTCCATCTCCCATGACTCGGAGGTGGAAGCTTTTGCCTTCCCTTTCCTCTTTCTAGAGGTTTCTCCGGCCTTAGATGCCATAAATGGTTATGGAAAAACAAAAAGCAATGCTTTTACCACACCAAACTTAAAAGGTTTGCTCGTCCTCGAGCAAAAGAAGAAAGAAGAGAGTAGAAGAAGAAGAAATGAGGAAGAAGGGAGTGGCTTTGTGTTCGGCCAAAGGGGGGGAGAAGTGGTGTTTAGGTTGTGTGAAAATGAAGGGGTGAAGAAGGGTGTATATAGGAGAGGGGGGGCTCATGGTTCGGTCATGTATGGGTGGGTTTGGGAGGGAAAGTGGTTTGAATTTGAATGGTGAGGTAGGTGGGGTTTTATGAAGGATGGATGTGAGTGGTGAAGAGAAAGATGGGATTTGATAGGATAAGGGTTTTTGGGGAAGAGGTGTTGAGGTGATTGGTGAATGGGAAAGAAGAGAGAGAGAGTGGTGGGGTTGGTGGGGATCCTGTGGGGTCCACAGATCCTGTGGTGTCAAGGAAAAGTCATCCCTGCACCAAATGGCATTCAAAATCACATTTTGAGCCAATTCTGGCATTAAACGCCGGGCTGGTGCCCATTTCTGGCGTTTAACGCCAGGTTCTTGCCCTTTTCTGGCGTTTAACGCCAGTCTGGTGCCCCTTTCTGGCGTTAAACGCCCAGAATGGTGCCAGACTGGGCGTTAAACGCCCAACTGCTAACCTCACTGGCGTTTAAACGCCAGCAACATCTTCCTCCAGGGTGTGCTGTTTTTCTTCCTGTTTTTCATTCTGTTTTTGCTTTTTCAATTGATTTTGTGACTTCTCATGATCATCAACCTACAAAATAAAATAAAATAACAAAAGAAAATAGATAAAATATAACGTTGGGTTGCCTCCCAACAAGCGCTTCTTTAATGTCAGTAGCTTGACAGAGGGCTCTCATGGAGCCTCACAGATACTCAGAGCAATGTTGGAACCTCCCAACACCAAACTTAGAGTTTGAATGTGGGGGTTCAACACCAAACTTAGAGTTTGGTTGTGGCCTCCCAACACCAAACTTAGAGTTTGACTGTGGGGGCTCTGTTTGACTCTGATTTGAGAGAAGCTCTTCATGCTTCCTCTCCATGGTGACAGAGGGATATCCTTGAGCCTTAAACACAAAGGATTCTTCATTCACTTGAATGATCAGTTCACCTCCATCAACATCAATCACAGCCTTTGCTGTAGCTAGGAAGGGTCTGCCAAGGATGATAGATTCATCCATGCATTTCCCAGTCTCTAGGACTATGAAATCAGTAGGGATGTAATGGTCTTCAACCTTTACCAAAATATCCTCTACAAGTCCATAAGCTTGTTTCTTTGAATTGTCTGCCATCTCTAGTGAGATTCTTGCAGCTTGTACCTCAAAGATCCCTAGCTTCTCCATTACAGAGAGAGGCATGAGGTTTACACTTGACCCTAAGTCACACAGAGCCTTCTTGAAGGTCATGGTGCCTATGGTGCAAGGTATGGAAAACTTCCCAGGATCTTGTCTCTTTTGAGGTAATTTCTGCCTAGACAAGTCATCCAGTTCCTTGGTGAGCAAAGGGGTTTCATCCCCCCAAGTCTCATTTCCAAATAACTTGTCATTTAGCTTCATGATTGCTCCAAGGTATTTAGCAACTTGCTCTTCAGTGACATACTCATCCTCTTCAGAGGAAGAATACTCATCAGAAAAATGTTGCTAGAGTACCCATCTGAAAATACAACATTCTTGATAGTCCTTAAAAAATATGCATATGTAGATTGGTCATAGTAAAGATGGTGGATGGGTACTTTTCATCTTCTCGTGCCACAGATTATGCATGATTCCCATCAATTGGAGGTCTTTTCTTGTCTTACACTTTGTTTGGATAGAAGATGAAAAATGCGAGAAAAGAAAATGGGAGAAAAGAAAATGACAAGAAAGAAAATGAAAGGAAAAGTTTATTTCTTTTTATATTGTTTGGATGAAGAAAAAATAGATGGAAATTAAAGAAAGTAGGAGAAAATTTTTCTTTTGTTTGGATGGAAGGAAAAGTAAGAAGAGAGAAAATCATAATCAAGTGAAATTACATTAATACCCTTCCTTATATTATATATAAATTATAATATACCAATATATTTAAATTATTTTTCAAATAAAAAAGGTAATCCCAATTATATTTTAGAATAATGTGTTATCTTTATTAACAATAATATTTTTTTGAATTTATCCTTTTTTGTTGTCTTTTAATGTCATAAATAAAAATTATATATCATTCTTTTTAAATATATACAAATAAATAATTTCCTAAAAGAATAATAAAAACTACTCATACTACATCATTAATCTCATTTTTAAGAAAAAGTTCCACTAAATTGTATTTACAAAATAAAATATTATCAAAAGTGGCTAGCATTTCTTTCTTACTACATGCGACAAAAAATCATATACAATTTTTACAAACATATAACAAAACGCTAAAAAATTAACGACCAGGACTCCAAGAGAGTACTATTTTATGACCACACAACACTTTCCAAAAGGGTAATTCTTCTTGGTCAGAGTAATCAACATATGCCTACTTCCAAAATATTAATTCTACATAGCTAATTTACGAATTCTCATCACAGAATTTTTGTGAATTAATTCTGTAGAAAAACAGGGTGTTACACACGAAAAATTTTCAAATGGAGGTAGTTTCATAAAAAGCCATTAACGCTTTCTATGTAAGAGATAAATGGAGAGAGCGAGAGCGAGGGGAGAAACACAAAGAGGGGTTGGGTTCATGACCATGCCAAGGATCCTAGGATTTGGAACAGGAGAGAATATCAAAGACTGGAACACGAGACTTTTTCCATCTTTCTGGATCATCTCCCAGAGGACATTTCAAAAAGAGAGTAATTTCAGCTGTTCAAATGGTCTGGGCGTATCAATGATATTTATCTATCTCGGAAACAAAAAATAGTAATATCTACATGTTTGCCTTCATACGATACACGACGAAAGGAGGGGCATCGAAAGCAATAGCAGAGATGAATAAGCTGAGAATACGAGGTAAGATTGTCTTTGTAGGAGAGGCAAAATACAGAAGGACGTTGAGAACCACAAATGGTAGTGAAGGGCGCCGGGCGAGGACCCATTAACGTAGAAGGTTCCGAGGGAAGTAGGGGACGGTACTGCACATGGGTTAAGGACGAAGGAAAACTTGCAGCCCATGAGTGGGAGTCCAAATATAAAGAAGGTGGAAGCTGCAGAAGCGGAGGGAAGCTTGGAATGGGTGCGGAGTAGTTTGGTGGAAGTTACAACGAAGTCTATTGATGTCACATCGTTGAGGGTAATGGCAGCGAAGAACTTGCCTTCTGTTATCCAAATTCAGAAAATGGGAGCTTGTAAAGCTCTGTTAAAGTTTGATAGCGCACTCCATGTTGAGGAGACGTATACTTTCACGTTGAATTGTCTGCTACAAACGTTTCACCGCGTATGGAAGTGTAAGGAGTCAGAGCGCAGCGGATCCCGGAGGGTGTGGCTCGAATGTTTCGGGGTTCCGTTGAGCGCGTGGTCTGTAGACACCTTCAAGAAGATAGGAGGCCAGTGGGGAGCGGTAGTTGGGTGTGCAACAGAAACGGAATTGGGTAGCAATTTCTCAATAGGTCGTGTATAGATCGATACGTGTGTCATGGACGTGATACAAGAGAGGATTCATGTCTTTGTTGGTTCTAGGAGCTATGAAGTGTTGGTGAAGGAGAGTGGACATACAATGTGGAACATGCAGTATGAAAGGAATTGTGTGGATAATGTAACCACCAATTCGGAGGCTGTGAATCATGCGGTGGCGACTACGAATGTTGGAAGAGATATACCTGGTCCTTCTAAAAAGACTGATCAGGACGACGGAATGCTGATGATGGTGGAAAGGAGGGACGAGGAAGATAAGGGCAGATTAGTAAATTTTGATGATTTTTTGAATGATTGGGTTAATATTAGTGTCCATAACAGTTGCGAAAAAATAGTAATGTATCAAGCTGTTAAGGGTGTGAATCATGGAATTTCGGATTTTGAGGGTGACAACGGGGCTTGTTCTAATGATGAATCGAATAGGACGGTTACTTGTGTATACACTTCAAGGCGTGCTAGGCTGGAAGGGGCTGGAAAAAAGGAAAAGCAAAAGAAACAAAAAAACCAAAGCTGCTCCAACGGATGGGCCAGGACAAAAAGGAAGGGTCTGTGGGCCAAGACAAAAAGGAAGGGTCTGGTGGATAGCTCTAACGGGTTGGGCCTAGCTCATTTGGCTATTGGGCATGACCCGGTTTGGCAAAGGGAATTGGCGATGGCGAGCCAGTCTCACCCGGACACGCAACAACGCGGTGATATCGGGGGAGGGAGCTTCGTTGGAGGGGATGGTCGACTCTGAGACGGGGATGGGGTAAGCGGGGAAAGACGGTCAGGTTCTTGGGGAAGCTGCTCGGTTCGCGGCGAGGAGGACTGTAACAGGCCAGATCGCGTAGCTGTTGCTGCTGATGATGGTAGGCCTGGACCAGTCGATGGCGCCGCACTCCTGCCAAGTTCGGTTGGCGATTAGGACGGGAGAGGCGGGATGATACGGAGGGCAGGGGGAACTGGGGTGACTGAGGGTGGTCCTGGTACGATGGGGGAGGACGGCTTGACCGCGGTCGAAGGTCTGGCTCGGGAGGTTCTTGATGTTGTACGGTGCAGGGAGCTATGTGTGAACCTTGGGCAACTGGAACCTAGCCAAGCAATTGTTCAGGAACAGAGCGGTGGTACTACGAAGGTTGGGCAAGCTGGGGAAGACATTGCATGTACTGGGTCGGGGTAGGAAGACGGCAAGAAGGCGAAAGTGGAGGGTGACACTTGGGGATTAGAGGAACAACTGTTGGAGAACAAACTGACTTTGGCACTGGCGATGGAATCAGGGGCAGTGTTGTATAACAAGGAGGATGACATTATGGCCATTCTTCAGGCGTAGAATGAGGAAATTGCACATAAGAGAAAGCTGGCAAAACAAAAGGAGAAGATGAGATGGTGTAGACCCAAAAATAAAAATCAGGTGCGTCATAATAGTTCTAAATAAATTACAGTTCTTGGAATGTTAGGGGGTTACAGGGTAATGGAAAGATGAGAGTGGTAAAGGATTTTAAGAATAAGCATAACTTGAGCATGATATATTTGATTGAGACGAAAAGGAGGGTAGTGACGAGGTTTGACGTGGCACAAATTTGGGGGAATGATGGGGCGGGGTGGGAATTTATAGGATCCGACGGTGCATCTGGGGGCTTTTGTTGATCTGGGATGAAATGGATTTTAAAATGAATAACTACTATAAAAGGGATAGGTGGTTGTGTGTTGAAGGAGTCTTGTTAAAGAATAGTTTTAACTGTGCATTTTCTTGGTCTATGGTGCACATAGTAGAGGGGAGAAGAGTCATGTGTGGAAGGAGCAGAGCTACATAGCTGGCTTATGCCAGGTTCCATCCTGTTTTATAGGAGATTTTAATGAGATTATGAAGGTGGAAGAACGAAAAGATGCTACTAATCTATCTCTGGCTACGAAAGAGTTCAAGATCTGGATACAGGATATGAGCAGGTCCACCACTTGTTTCTCGGCTGTGATTTTGCTTGGCAGGTGTGGAGTGTTTGGATGGCTGTGTTTGGCCAGTTATGGTCTCTTCCGGGATTTATGAAGGTCCATCTTTTATGTTGGACAGAAGAGCCGCGTAGGAAGGAGGACCAAAAGTAGCGATTAAGGTGCTTTTGTGCGAACATTTGGAACATTTAGATTAAAAGGAATAGGAGGATATTGCAAAATACAAGCAGAGGTGTTGAGGAAATAATCAACATGTCAATGGTTAACTGCGATGAGTGGAGGAGTGCACTCTCTTCATGTTGTTGATGACTATGCCGAGGAGGACATGGAGAGCTCTTTATTTTGTTTTCCCTTATATAGTTACTTGTCTGTTTTGGATATCTTTTTCTGTTTGCTCCACTTTATTGTGTTGAGCTTTTGTTTTCAAAAAAAAAAATTCTACATAGCTTGAGCCATCTGTACCCATCTACTTCAAAAAAATAAAGTTTTTCTGAGTTAAAGATATTAATACATGATCGATTTCTAGTTGTCCTAAGCAGTGTACTCATTGGGTCCAAACATTTTCAAGTATTAGGATTCCTGCACGAGCATATATAATAAAGACAAATTAACACAAAGATTACAGTTGATCATGATAATCTATTTTATCGATATCTTTCTATTCAAACAACCAATCAATCTCAAAGTATCAGTGAAAAGGGATTTCCAACCATGTGTTAACATAAATAAAACAGAAAATTATATCTTGTCAAATACATAAAGATATACTCATACTTTATGACAATAAGAAACACATAATCAATTGTTAAAAGCAATAACCTCAAAATAACCAGAGATTAAGCGCGCATAAAAATTATACCTGTAATGGTGAATGTTTTCTGAAAGTACCATATCTCCTAAGCGAACACCAACAGCAGTCATGAAATGAAAAAGAGCATCCAGTCGCATTTCAGGTAGGATCCCAAAAACTTGGCACTTTTTTTGCTCATTTTCACATAAAAACTGATAACATTGCATCCGAAATGAACCTACTAGACCCAATTCAATCAACATATCCCATACATCTGATTCACTGTAAAGGCGATGCCTAGTTTGTTTCATAATAGCTAATCCTTTTTCAGCAATCACGACTTGTCTTTCAATTAATGAGACTTATTTTTCGGCAATCGAAACTTGCCTCTCAGCCATAAAAGCTTGTCTCTCAACTGATTCAACCTGCCTCCGAGCCACGTCATGTAGCTTGCTAGACAGATAACTACCATCTTTTACAGCATCGGCCATGGTAGTAATTCCTAAAGCAACTTTCTCGTATTGTGCCTCCAAAAAATCATTCATAGGAGACTTACGCTTTATACCTCTTGAAGTTGAAGTCCCTCCTAATTAATTTGGTTGACTATGAAGAGCACTTGGTGAATCTAAATTAGTAGAAAATGTTGGGATATCATGTCCCATATTCACATATATGTCAGAAAATCCAATGTTTTCAAATGAGTCATTCAAGTCAATGGAATCTCTATCAAGTTGTTGAATCATTTCTCGTGAAGTAGCAGCCCCTTTACCAATAGCTCTATCAACTCCAAACAACTCCTTCAAAGTATCATAATGCTTAATTTGTATTTTTTTTCATTTTTCTGCATGTGGTTTTGCTGCATAAAGAAATGTTAAATTATTTTTTGACTCACTTCATCATTAGTATAAGTAACAAAAAAGTATAAGATACCTTAATAAAGCCATGCCACACTTCTTCAGCTTCAAACTTTCTAGTAATAGGATTTCATGCAAATCCACTTAAGTGATGAAATAAGTCATATACCTCAGCAAAATGATCTTTCAGTGTCTTCATTCTATTCTTGATGTGGTTCTTCATTATGTGCGGAATTATTGTTGTACTCAAAGTCTTCACAACATTGGCATATGCTTCAGTTGTTCACGAGCCATCGTGTCTATTACCTTTAAATGCTTCTTCTGCTAATGCATTCAGCAGAGCTTCATCCATATCATTAGGCCATCTTAAGTTGTCTTTAGAAGGTTGAGTTGCTTCTATTTTATTTCCTTTATTTAGCATTATTTAACTTGTAACATTTTCTTAAAAAATCCAATTAAACAACTTTGACGACAAACTACACATATATATACATATTCAAATATATCAAAGGTATAATCACTCATAATGTTTGATACACATTCCACATTTTTCACCTACAATATTATCTCGTAACAATACTGCATGCCTATATTCCTCATAACATTGATTTGGTTATGATCTATCGATATTGCGTTCTTGTAGCAATTCTCAGTCAACCTCATCAATTACAGATTGATCAACATCAACACCCATCAAAAAGTTATGCAGTATACAACATGCCAAAAAAATGTCTCTCATAGTTTCAAATGAATAATATGCTTCAGTGTCGCCAGCTATAATTGGAAATCTTTCCTTTAGAACTCCAAAACATCTTTCAATGACATTACTTAATAAAGAATGCTGGTGGTTGAATAGTTCTTTAGGATTTTGTGGCTCTGATGAGCGGATAATTTATACGCTTTTTGGCATTATTTTTAGTATGTTTTTAGTGTGTTTTAGTTAGTTTTTAGTATATTTTTATTAGTTTTTAGTTAAAATTCACTTTTCTGGACTTTACTATGAGTTTGTGTGTTTTTCTGTGATTTCAGGTATTTTCTGGCTGAAATTGAGGGACCTGAGCAAAAATCTGATTCAGAGGCTGAAAAGGACTGCAGATGCTGTTGGATTCTGACCTCCCTGCACTCGAAGTAAATTTTCTGGAGTTACAGAAGCCCAATTGGCGCGCTCTTAATGGCGTTGGAAAGTAGACATCCTGGGCTTTCCAGCAATGTATAATAGTCCATACTTTGCTCGAAATTTGATGGCCTAAACCGGCGTTCCAAATCAGCTCAAAACTGTCCGGCGTTAAACGCCGGAACTGGCACAAGAATGGGAGTTAAACGCCTAAACTGGCACAAAAGCTGGCGTTTAACTCCAAGAAGAGTCTCTACACGAAAATGGTTCAATGCTCAGCCCAAGCACACACCAAGTGGGCCCGGAAGTAGATATTTATGTCATTTACTCATCTTTGTAAACCCTAAGCTACTAGTTCTCTACAAATAGGACCTTTTACTATTGTATTTTCATCTTGGTTCTTCTGGTTCCCTCTCTGGGGCCGAAGCCAATGATCACTTTTGTTCTTATGTATTTTCAACGGTGGAGTTTCTACACACCATAGATTAAGGTGTGGAGCTCTGCTGTACCTCGAGTATTAATGCAATTACTATTGTTCTTCTATTCAATTCAGCTTGTTTTTATTCCAAGATATTCATTCGCACTCAAGAACTTGATGAATGTGATGATTATGTGACGCTCATCATCATTCTCACTTATGAACGCGTGCCTGACAACCACTCCCGTTCTACAAGCAAACAAGGCTTGAATGTTTATCTCGTGGATTCTTTAATCAGAATCTTCGTGGTATAAGCTAGAATGATGGCGGTATTCAAGAGAATCCGGAAGGTCTAAACCTTGTCTGTGGTATTCTGAGTAGGATTCAATGATTGCATGACTGTGACGAGCTTCAAACTCCTGAAGGCTGGGCATAGTGACAGACGCAAAAGAATCAATGGATTCTATTCCAACCTGATTGAGAACTGACAGATGATTAGCCGTGCCGTGACAGGGTGCGTTGAACATTTTCACTGAGAGGACGGGATTGTAGCCACTGACAACGGTGATGCCCAACATACAGCTTGCCATGGAAAGGAGTAAGAAGGATTGGATGAAGACAGTAGGAAAGCAGAGAGACGGAAGGGACAAAGCATCTCCATACGCTTATCTGAAATTCTCACCAATGAATTACATAAGTATCTCTATCTTTATCTTTATGTTTATTCATATATCATCCATAACCATTTGAGTCTGCCTGACTAAGATTTACAAGGTGACCATAGCTTGCTTCATACCAACAATCTCCGTGGGATCGACCCTTACTCGCGTAAGGTTTATTACTTGGACGACCCAGTGCACTTGCTGGTTAGTTGTGCAAAGTTGTGTTTATACCATGGTATTGAGCACCAAGTTTTTGGATTCATTACCGGGGATTATTTGAGTTGTGAACAGTAGTGATCACAATTTCGTGCACCAAGTTTTTGGCACCGTTGCCGGGGATTGTTGAGTTTGGACAACTGACGGTTCATCTTGTTGCTTAGATTAGGTATTTATCTTCAGAGTTCTTAAGAATGAATTCTAGTGTTTCAAGGTGATGTTCTTATCATCACCAAAGCTGATTGATTCTCATCAATTTAGCTCTTGAATGCAATGTCCTGCTGAAGCTTGGCTAGCCATGTCTAATTTCTTTAGACTGAAGCTTTAGACTAACATTGCATGATTCCTGGAATTCTCATTAAGAATTTTGATACCTTTATTTTCTTTTTCCACTTAATTTTCGAAAAATCCAAAAAAATTACAAAATCATAAAAACCAAAAATATTGTATGTTTCTTGTTGAGTCTAGAGTCTCATGTTAAGTTTGGTGTCCATTGCATGTTTATGTTCTTCTTGCATTCATTCATGTGTCTTAAGTGATCTTCAAGATGTTCTTGATGATTTCCTTGCTCTGATCTTTGAATTCTCTTGACTTGAGTGTTTTGTGTTTCTCACGTGCATTTTCATTTTGTTAGTGTCAGTAGTATACAAACTGCTAAGTTTGGTATCTTGCAAGCATTGTTATTTGATTTTAGTTGCATTTTGATTATTCCTCATTATTAAAAATCCAAAAAATTTTAATTTGTGTCTTTTCAAGTCAATAATACAGAGAATTGAAGATTCAGAACATACAGCAGAGAAATTATACAGAAAAAGCAGGGCGTTCAAAACGCCCAGTGAAGAAGGCAAACTGGCGTTTAAACGCCAGCCAGGGTGCCTGGCTGGACGTTTAACGCCCAAAAGGGTAGAGCTTTGGGCGTTAAACGCCAGAATGTGCACCATTCTGGGCGTTTAACGCCAGGATGGCACAAGAGGGAAGATTTTGTTTTTAATGCAAATTTTTTTCAAGTTTTCAAAGTTTTTCAAAATCAAATCTTTTTTCAAATCATATCTTTTCAATCATATATTTTCAAAATCAATTTCTTTCCATCTTCAAAAATACTTGCTATCAATTAATGATTTGATTCAACATTTCAAGTATGTTGCCTTTTCTGTTGAGAAAGGTTTAATGTTTGAATCATATCTTTCCTTGTTAGCCAAGTCATTAATTTTTAAAATCAAATCTTTTTAAATTGTTTTTCAAATCATATCTTTTTAATCACATCTTTTTCAAAATAGTTTTCAATCATATCTTTTTTATTTCTAATTTCAAAATCTTTTTCAAAAATCACTTGATTTCTTTTCCACTCTTAGTTTTCGAAAATCAATTAGTATTTTTCAAAATGTTTTTAAAATCTTTTACTTAATTTTCGAAAATTTCTTCTCCTCTTCTCACATCCTTCTATTTATGGACTAACACTATTCCTCAATGAACAATTCGAACTCCATCTCTTTTGATAAGTTCGAATTCTTCTACTTCTTCCTTCTATTTTTCTTTTTCCTCTGACACCTCAAGGAATCTCTATACTGTGACATAGAGGATTCCATATTTTTTTGTTCTCTTCTCTTTAATATGAGCAGGAGCAAAGACAAAAGCATTCTTGTTGAGGCTGACCCTGAACCTGAAAGGACCTTGAAGCGAAAGCTAAGAGAAGCTAAGGCACAACTCTTTGTAGAGGACCTAACAGAAATCTTCAAAGAAGAAGAACCCATGGCAGCCGAAAACAACAACAATGCCAACAATGCAAGGAAGGTGCTGGGTGACTTTACTGCACCTACTCCCGACTTCTATGGGATAAGCATCTCTATCCCTGCCATTGGAGCAAACAACTTTGAGCTTAAGCCTCAATTAGTTTCTCTAATGCAACAGAATTGCAAGTTCCATGGACTTCCATTGGAAGATCCTCATCAATTTTTAGCTGAGTTCTTGCAAATCTGTGACACTGTCAAGACTAATGGGGTTGACCCTGAGGTCTATAGACTTATGATATTCCCTTTTGCTGTAAGAGACAGAGCTAGGATATGGTTGGACTCACAACCTAAAGAAAGCCTGAACTCTTGGAAAAAGCTAGTCAATGCCTTCTTGGCAAAGTTCTTTCCACCTCAAAAATTGAGTAAGCTTAGAGTGGAAGTCCAAACCTTCAGACAGAAGGAAGGTGAATCCCTCTATGAAGCTTGGGAAAGATACAAACAATTGATCAGAAAGTGTCCCTCTGATATGCTTTCTGAATGGAGCATCATAGGCATCTTCTATGATGGTCTGTCTGAACTGTCCAAGATGTCTTTGGATAGCTCTGCTGGAGGATCTCTTCATCTGAAGAAGACGCCTACAGAAGCTCAAGAACTAATTGAAATGGTTGCAAATAACCAATTCATGTACACTTCTGAAAGGAATCCTGTGAACAATGGGACTAATCAGAAGAAAGGAGTTCTTGAGATTGATACTCTGAATGCCATATTGGCTCAGAACAAGATATTGACTCAACAAGTGAATATGATTTCTCAAAGTCTGTCTGGAATGCAAAATGCACCAGGCAGTACTAAGGATGCTTCATCTGAAGAAGAAGCTTATGATCATGAGAACCCTTCAATGGAAGAGGTGAATTACATGGGAGAACCCTATGGAAACACCTATAATTCTTCATGGAGAAATCATCCAAATCTCTCATGGAAGGATCAACAGAGACCCCAACAAGGTTTCAACAACAATAATGGTGGAAGAAACAGGTTTAGCAATGGCAAGCCTTTTCCATCATCTTCTCAGCAACAGACAGAGAATTCTAAGCAGAGCCACTCTGACTTAGCAATCATGGTCTCTGATCTAATCAAAACCACTCAAAGTTTCATGACTGAAACAAGGTCCTCCATTAGAAACTTGGAGGCACAAGTGGGACAGCTGAGCAAGAAAATTACTGAACTCCCTCCTAGTACTCTTCCAAGCAATACAGAAGAAAATCCAAAAGGAGAATGCAAGGCCATTAACATGATCCACATGGCCGAACTAGGAGAGGAGGAAGAGGCAGTGAACACCACTGAGGAAGACCTCAATGGACGCCCACTGACCTCCAATGAGTTCCCTAATGAGGAACCATGGGAATCTGAGGCTCACACTGAGACCATAGAGATTCCATTGGATTTACTTCTGCCATTCATGAGCTCTGATGAGTATTCTTCCTCTGAAGAGGATGAGTATGTCACTGAAGAGCAAGTTGCTAAATACCTTGGAGCAATCATGAAGCTAAATGACAAGTTATTTGGTAATGAGACTTGGGAGAACGAACCTCCTTTGCTCACCAAAGAACTGGATGACTTGTCTAGGCAGAGATTACCTCAAAAGAGACAAGATCCTGGGAAGTTTTCAATACCTTGTACCATAGGCACCATGACCTTTAAGAAGGCTCTGTGTGACTTAGGGTCAAGTATAAACCTCATGCCTCTCTCTGTAATGGAGAAGCTAGGGATCTTTAAGGTGCAAGTTGCAAGAATCTCACTAGAGATGGCAGACAATTCAAGAAAACAAGCTTATGGACTTGTGGAGGATGTTTTGATAAAGATTGAAGACCATTACATCCCTTCTGATTTCATAGTCCTAGAGACTGGGAAGTGCATGGATGAATCCATCATCCTTGGCAGACCCTTCCTAGCCACAGCAAAGGCTGTGATTGATGTGGACAGAGGAGAATTGATCATTCAAGTGAATGAAAAATCCTTTATGTTTAAAGCCCAAGGATATCCCTCTGTCACCATGGAGAGGAAGCATGAAGAGCTTCTCTCAAAACAGAGTCAAACAGAGCCCCAAAGTCAAACTCTAAGTTTGGTGTTGGGAGGCCACAACCAAATTCTAAGTTTGGTATTGAACCCCCACATTCAAACTCTAAGTTTGGTGTTGGGAGGTTCCAACATTACTCTGAGCATCTGTGAGGCTCCATGAGAGCCCACTGTCAAGCTACTGACATTAAAGAAGCGCTTGTTGGGAGGCAACCCAATGTTATATTTAATCTATTTTCCTTTGTTATTTTATGTTTTCTGTAGGTTGATGATCATGGGAAGTCACAAAATCAATTGAAAAACCAAAAACAGAATGAAAAACAGAAAGAAAAATAGCACACCCTGGAGGAGAACTTGCTGGCATTTAAACGCCAGTGAAGCTAGCAAATGGGCGTTTAACACCCAGTTTGGCACCATTCTGGGTGTTTAACGCCAGAAAGGGGCACCAGACTGGCGTTAAACGCCAGAAAAGGGCAAGAAGCTGGCGTTAAACGCCAGAAATGGACACCAGCCTGGCGTTTACCGCCAGAATTGGCACAGAGAGCAATTTTGCTCGCCACTTGGTGCAGGGATGACTTTTCCTTGACACCTCAGGATCTGTGGACCCCACAGGATCCCCACCTACCCCACCACCCTCTCTCTTCTTCTTCACCCATTCACCAATCACCTCAACCACTCTTTCCCAAAAACCCTTCACCTATCAAATCCCATCTTTCTCTTCACCACTCACATCCATCCTTCATAAAACCCCACCTACTTCACCATTCAAATTCAAACCACTTTCCCTCCCAAACCCACCCTCCCATAACCGAACCCTACCCCTCTCTCCACCCCTATATAAACCCATCTTCACTCCTTCATTTTCACACACCCTAAACGCTACTTCTCCCCCTTTGGCCGAACCACATAGCCATCTTCCTCTCCTCTATTTCTTCTTCTTCTACTCTCTTCTTTCTTCTTTTGCTCGAGGACGAGAAAACCTTTTAAGTTTGGTGTGGTAAAAGCATTGCTTTTTGTTTTTCCATAACCATTTATGGCATCCAAGGCCGAAGAAACCTCTAGAAAGAGGAAAGGGAAGGCAAAAGCTTCCACCTCCGAGTCATGGGAGATGGAGAGATTCAACTCAAGGGTGCATCAAGACCACTTCTATGAAGTTGTGGCCTTGAAGAAGGTGATCCCCGAGGTCCTTTTCAAACTCAAAAAGAGTGAATATCCGGAGATCCGACATGAGATTCGAAGAAAAGGTTGGGAAGTTCTTATCAACCCTATTCAACAAGTCGGAATCTTAATGGTTCAAGAGTTCTATGCCAATGCATGGATCACCAAGAACCATGATCAAAGTGTGAACCCGGACCCAAAGAATTTGCTTACAATGGTTCGGGGGAAATACTTAGATTTTAGTCCGGAAAATGTAAGGTTGGCATTCAACTTGCCCATGATGCAAGGAGATGAACACCCTTACACTAGAAGGGTCAACTTTGATCAAAGGTTGGACCAAGTCCTCACAGTCATTTGTGAAGAGGGTGCCCAATGGAAGAAAGATTCAAGAGGGAAGCCGGTTCAACTGAGAAGGCATGACCTCAAGCCCGTGGCTAGGGGATGGTTGGAGTTTATCCAACGCTCAATCATTCCCACTAGCAACCGGTCCGAAGTTACTCTAGACCGGGCCATCATGATTCATAGCATCATGATTGGAGAAGAAGTAGAAGTTCATGAGGTTATAGCCCAAGAACTTTATAAGGTGGCGGACAAGTCCTCTACCTTGGCAAGGTTAGCCTTTCCTCATCTCATTTGTCACCTCTGTTATTCAGTTGGAGTTGACATAGAAGGAGACATTCTCATTGATGAGGACAAGCCCATCACTAAGAAAAGGATGGAGCAAACAAGAGATCCCACTCATCATGAAATCCCTGAGATACCTCAAGGGATGCACTTTCCTCCACAAAACTATTGGGAGCAAATTAACACCTCCCTAGGAGAATTGAGTTCCAACATGGGACAACTAAGGGTGGAGCACCAAGAACATTCCATCCCCCTCCATGAAATCAGAGAAGATCAAAGAATCATGAGAGAGGAGCAACAAAGGCAAGGAAGAAACATTGAGGAGCTCAAGCACTCCATAAGATCTTCAAGAGGAAGAACAAGCCGCCATCACTAAGGTGGACCCGTTCTTTATTCTCCTTGTTCTTTATTTTTCTGTTTTTCGAAAATTATGCTTATGTTTATCTATGTTTGTGTCTTATGATCATTAGTGTCTTAGTGTCTATGCCTTAAAGTTATGAATGTCCTATGAATCCATCACCTTTCTTAAATGAAAAATGTTTTTATCACAAAAGAATAAGAAGTACATGATTTCGAATTCATCCTTAAAACTAGCTTAATTATTTTGATGTGGTGATAATACTTTTTGTTTTCTGAATGTATGCTTGAACAGTGCATATATCTTTTGAATTTGTTGTTCATGAATGTTAAAATTGTTGGCTCTTGAAAGAATGATGAAAAAGGAGACATGTTACTGAGGATCTGAAAAATCATAAAAATGATTCTTGAAGCAAGAAAAAGCAGTGAAAAAAAACGAAAAAGAAGAGGAAAAAGAAAAAGAAAACAATTAAAGTTGTGATCCAAGGCAAAAAGAGTGTGCTTAAGAACCCTGGACACCTCTAATTGGGGACTCTAGCAAAGCTGAGTCATAATCTGAAAAGGTTCACCCAGTTATGTGTCTGTGACATGTATGTATCCGGTGGTAATACTGGAAGACAGAGTGCTTTGGGCCACGGCCAAGACTCATAAAGTAGCTGTGTTCAAGAATCATCATACTTAACTAGGAGAATCAATAACACTATCTGGATTCTGAGTTCCTAAAGAAGCCAATCATTCTGAATTTCAAAGGATAAAGTGAGATGCCAAAATGGTTCGGAGGCAAAAAGCTACTAGTCCCGCTCATCTAATTTGGAGCTAAGTTTCATTGATAATTTGGAGTCCATAGTATATTCTCTTCTTTTAATCTTATTTGATTTTTAGTTGCTTGGGGACAAGCAACAATTTAAGTTTGGTGTTGTGATGAGCGGATAATTTATACGCTTTTTGGCATTATTTTTAGTATGTTTTTAGTGTGTTTTAGTTAGTTTTTAGTATATTTTTATTAGTTTTTAGTTAAAATTCACTTTTCTGGACTTTACTATGAGTTTGTGTGTTTTTCTGTGATTTCAGGTATTTTCTGGCTGAAATTGAGGGACCTGAGCAAAAATCTGATTCAGAGGCTGAAAAGGACTGCAGAAGTGAATTTTGACCTCCCTGCACTCGAAGTGAATTTTCTGGGGCTACAGAAGCCCAATTGGCGCGCTCTCAACGGCGATGGAAAGCAGACATCCTAGGCTTTCCAGCAATGTATAATAGTCCATACTTTGCTCGAAATTTGATGGCCCAAACCGGCGTTCCAAATCAGCTCAAAACTGCCCGGCGTTAAACGCTGGAACTGGCACAAGAATGGGAGTTAAACGCCCAAACTGGCACAAAAGCTGGCGTTTAACTCCAAGAAGAGTTTCTACACAAAAATGGTTCAATTCTCAATCCAAGCACACACCAAGTGGGCCCGGAAGTAGATATTTATGTCATTTACTCATCTTTGTAAACCCTAAGCTACTAGTTCTCTACAAATAGGACCTTTTACTATTGTATTTTTATCTTGGTTCTTCTGGTTCCCTCTCTGGGGCCGAAGCCATTGATCACTTTTGTTCTTATGTATTTTCAATGGTGGAGTTTCTACACACCATATATTAAGGTGTGGAGCTCTGCTATACCTCGAGTATTAATGTAATTACTATTGTTCTTCTATCCAATTCAGCTTGTTCTTATTCCAAGATATTCATTCGCACTCAAGAACTTGATGAATGTGATGATTATGTGACGCTCATCATCATTCTCACTTATGAACGTGTGCCTGACAACCACTCCCGTTCTACAAGCAAACAAGGCTTGAATGTTTATCTCTTGGATTCTTTAATCGGAATCTTCGTGGTATAAGCTAGAATTGATGGCGGCATTCAAGAGAATCCGGAAGGTCTAAACCTTGTCTGTGGTATTCTGAGTAGGATTCAATGATTGAATGACTGTGACGAGCTTCAAACTCCTGAAGGCTGGGCGTTAGTGACAGACGCAAAAGAATCAATGGATTCTATTCCAACCTGATTGAGAACCGACAGATGATTAGCCATGCCGTGACAGGGTGTGTTGAACATTTTCACTGAGAGGACGGGATTGTAGCCACTGACAACGGTGATGCCCAACATACAGCTTGCCATGGAAAGGAGTAAGAAGGATTGGATGAAGACAGTAGGAAAGCAGAGAGACGGAAGGGACAAAGCATCTCCATACGCTTATCTGAAATTCTCACCAATGAATTACATAAGTATCTCTATCTTTATCTTTATGTTTATTCATATATCATCCATAACCATTTGAGTCTGCCTGACTAAGATTTACAAGGTGACCATATCTTGCTTCATACCAACAATCTCCGTGGGATCGACCCTTACTCGCGTAAGGTTTATTACTTGGACGACTGATGAGCGGATAATTTATACGCTTTTTGGCATTGTTTTTAGGTAGTTTTTAGTATGATCTAGTTACTTTTAGGGATGTTTTCATTAGTTTTTATGTTAAATTCACATTTCTGGACTTTACTAGGAGTTTGTGTGTTTTTCTGTGATTTCAGGTAATTTCTGGCTGAAATTGAGGGACTTGAGCAAAACTCTGAAAAGGGCTGACAAAAGGACTGCTGATGCTGTTGGAATCTGACCTCCCTACACTCAAAATGGATTTTCTGGAGCTACAGAACTCCAAATGGCACGCTCTCAACGGCGTTGAAAGTTAGACATCCAGAGCTTTCCAGCAATATATAATAGTCCATACTTTATTTGGAAATTGATGACATAACTTGGCGTTGAACGCCAAGTACATGCTGCTGTCTGGAGTTAAACGCCAGAAACACGTCATGATCCGGAGTTGAACGCCCAAAACACGTTATAACTTGGAGTTCAACTCCAAGAAAAGCCTCAGCTCGTGGATAGACCAAGCTCAGCCCAAACATACACCAAGTGGGCCCCGGAAGTGGATTTATGCATCAATTACTTACTTCTGTAAACCCTAGTAGCTAGTTTATTATAAATAGAACTCTTTACTATCATATTATCATCTTGGTTTTGATCCTGGATTGTATTTTTGATCCAGTGACCACGTTTTGGGGGCTGGCCATTCGGCCATGCCTGAACCTCTCTCACTTATGTATTTTCAACGGTGGAGTTTCTACACACCATAGATTAAGGGTGTGGAGCTCTGCTGTACCTCAAGTTTCAATGCAATTACTATTATTTTCTATCCAAATCAATTTTATTCTTAATCCAAGATATACGTTGCACTTCACTTTGATGAATGTGATGATCCGTGACACTCATCATCATTCTCACCTATGAACGCGCGTGACTGACAACCACTTCCGTTCTACTCTAGGCCGGACGCATATCTCTTAGATTCCCCAACAGAATCTTCGTGGTATAAGCTAGATAGATGGCGGCATTCATGGGGATCCGGAAGGTCTAACCTTGTCTGTGGTATTCCGAGTAGGATCCTGGGAATCCGGAAAGTGTAACCTTGTCTGTGGTATTTCGAGTAGGATTCCGGTATTGAATGACTGTGACGAGCTTCAAACTCCTGAAGGCTGGGCGTTAGTGACAAACGCAAAAGAATCAATGGATTCTACTCCAACCTGATTGAGAACCGACAGATGATTAGCCGTGCTGTGACAGAGCATTTGGACCATTTTTACTGAGAGGATGGGATGTAGCTATCAACCAAGGGTGATGCCTCCAGACGATTAGCCGTGCAGTGACAGCGCATAGGACCATTTTCCTGAGAGGATTAAAAGTAGCCATTGATGATGGTGATGCCCTACATACAGCTTGCCATGGAAAGGAGTAAGAAGAATTGGATGAAAGCAACAGGAAAGCAGAGATTCTAGAGGAGCACAGCATCTTCACACGCTTATCTGAAATTCCCACCATTGAATTACATGAGTACTTCTATCCCTTTTATTTATTTTATTTATCCAATTTAATTACATTTGACCCGATGATTCCACTCACTAACTGAGATCTACAAGATGACCATAGCTTGCTTCATACCAACAATCTCCGTGGGATCGACCCTTACTCACGTAAGGTATTACTTGGACGACCCAGTGCACTTGCTGGTTAGTTGAGCGAGATTGTGAAGTTAATTTTGGACCATGGTTCTGTGCACCAAGTCTTTGGAGCCATTACCTTGGATTGTTGAAGTGAAAAGAATGAATCACGATTTCGCCCACCAAGTTTTTGGTGCCGTTGCCGGGGATTGTTCGAGTATGGACAACTGACGGTTCATCTTGTTGCTCAGATTAGGTAATTTTTATTTTATTTTAAAAAAAAACTTTTTTTTTCTAAAAACTTTTCAAAATCTTCTCCCTATTTTCGAAAATTATTCAAAAAATTTTTTTACTATGCATTCTGGAGCTTCATGAAGCATGTTGAAGCCTGGCTGGCTGTAAAGCCATGTCTAAATTCTTTTGGACTGAGGCTTCCTCTTCACATGCTTGAACTATGTATTCTAAAGCTTGGCTGGCCATTGGCCATGTCTAGTGTTTTGGACTGGAGCTTTCATTGAAAGCTTGGCTGGCTATTAAGCCATGTCTAATTCCTGGACCGGAGCTTTAGACTAACATTGCATGATTCCTGGAATTCATATTAAAAATTTTGAATTTCTTATTTTCCTTTTCTTATATGTTTTACGAAAAAAATCAAATAAAATACAAAAAAAATTAGAAAATCATAAAAATAAAAAATATTTTGTGTTTCTTGTTTGAGTCTTGTGTCAAGTCATAATTTTGGTGTCAATTGCATGTTCATCTTTTTCTTGCATAAAATTTTCGAAAAATTCATGCATTCATAGCATTCATCATGATCTTCAAGTTGTTCTTGATGAACTTTCTTGTTTGATCTTCATATTTTCTTGTTTTGTGTTGTATGGTGTTTTTCATATGCATTCTTGCATTCATAGAGTCTAAACATGAAAAATTTCTAAATTTGGTGTCTTGCATGTTTTCTTTTCTTGAAAATTTTTCAAAAATATGTTCTTGATGTTCATCATGATCTTCAATGTGTTTTTGGTGTTCATCTTGACAGTCATAGTGTTCTTGCATGCATCATGTGTTTTGATCCAAAATTTTCATGCATTGAGTATTTTTAGTGTTTTTCTCTCTCATCAAAAAAAAATTTCAAAAATAAAAAAATATCTTATCTTTTTAAATCTTATCTTTTTAAAATCTTTTTTCAAAAATCATATCTTTTCCATTTTTTCATCATTTTCGAAAATTTCAAAAATCTTTTTCAAAATATTTTCAAAATCTTTTTCTTATCTTTACATCATATTTTCGAAAATTGCATCAAAAATTAATGTTTTGATTCAAAAATTTCAAGTTTGTTACTTTCTTGTTAAGAAAGATTCAAATTTTAAGTTCTAGAATCATATCTTGTGATTTCTTGTGAGTCAAGTCATTAATTGTGATTTTAAAATTCAAATCTTTTTCAAAACTAATTTCAATCTTATCTTTTCAAAACCATATCTTTTTAAATCATATCTTTTATATCATATTTTTTTCAAAATTTTATCTTTTTCAAAAAAAAAATTTTAAAATATCTTTTCTAACTTCTTATCTTCTTATCTTTTCAAAATTGATTTTAATATCTTTTTTCAACTAACTAATTAACTTTTTGTTTGTTTCTTATCTTTTTCAAAATCAACTAACTACTTTTCCCTCTCTAATTTTCGAAAATACCTCCCTCTTTTTCAAAAATTCTTTTTAATTAATTAATTGTTTCAAATTTTAGTTTTAATTTTCGAAAATCACAAACCCATTTTTCAAAATTATTTTCGAATTTCTCTCCCCCTCATCTCTTTCTATTTATTTTATTTATTTACTAACACTTCTCTTCACCTCTCTTCATCTCCAATCACTGCCTCTATCCTCACCATTATGATTGGATTCTCCACTTTTATTCCTTTCTTCTTCTACTAACAATAAGGAACCTCTTTACTGTGATATAGAGGATTCCTCTTTCTTTTCTTGTTCTCTTCTTCCCTATATGAGCAGGAACAAGGAAAAAGGCTTGCAAAAAAAAAAAAACTGGCGAAAAAAAATATAGAAAGAAAGAAAGAAAAAGCCATAACCCAGTAGAAGAGCATTTGACTGCACATCAAGAAAGCATGAGAAATTCCCTCTTCAAGAAATCCATTAGATACCTCAGGGGATACATGTTCCTCCACATAATTATTGGAAGCAACTAAGGATAGGAACACCAAAATCACTAGGGATCATGCAACAGAAGCAAGGAAGAGACATAAAGAAGCTCAAAAAGCACCATTGGATCTTCAAAGAAGGCGCCACCCTCACTCAGGTGGACTCATTCCTTGTTCTTATTTTCTCTGCTTTTTTGGTTTTTATCCTTCATGTTTATCTATATTTTATGTCTCTACTTCATGATCATTAGTATGTAGTAACTATGCCTTAAAGATTATGAATAATTTGATGAATCCTTCACCTCTCTTAAAAGAAAAATGTTTTAATTCAAAAGAACAAGAAGTACATGAATTTCGAATTTATCCTTGAATTTAGTTTAATTATATTGATGTGGTGACAATACTTTTTGTTTTCTGAATGAATGCTTAAACAGTGCATATTTTTGATCTTGTTGTTTATGAATGTTAAAATTGTTGGCTCTTAAAAGAATGATGAACAAGGAGAAATGTTATTGACAATCTGAAAAATCATGAATTTGATTCTTGAAGCAAGAAAAAGCAGTGAATAGTGAAAAGCAAAAGCTTGTGAAAAAAAATAATAAAAAAATTAATTGGCAAAAAAAAAAGAAATATATTTAAAAAAAAAGATCCAAAGAAAAAGAGTGTGCTTAAGAGCTCTGGACACCACTAACTGGGGACTCTAGCAAAGCTGAGTCACAATCTGAAAAGGTTCACCCAGTTATGTGTCTGTGGCATTTATGTATCCGGTGGTAATACTGGAAAACAAAGTGCTTAGGGCCACGGCCAAGACTCAAAAAGTAGCTGTGTTCAAGAATCAACATACTTAACTAGGAGAATCAATAACACTATCTGAAATTCTAAGTTCCTAGAGAATCCAATCATTCTAAACTTCAAAGGAAAAAGTGAGATGCCAAAACTGTTCAGAAGCAAAAAGCTACAAGTCCCGCTCATCTGATTAGAACTAATATTCATTGATATTCTAAATTTATAGTATATTCTCTTCTTTTTATCCTATTTTATTTTTAGTTGCTTGGGGACAAGCAACAATTTAAGTTTGGTGTTGTGATGAGCGGATAATTTATACGCTTTTTGGCATTATTTTTAGGTAGTTTTTAGTATGATCTAGTTACTTTTAGGGATGTTTTCATTAGTTTTTATGTTAAATTCACATTTCTGGACTTTACTAGGAGTTTGTGTATTTTTCTGTGATTTCAGGTAATTTCTGGCTGAAATTGAGGGACTTGAGCAAAACTCTGAAAAGGGCTGACAAAAGGACTGCTGATGCTGTTGGAATCTGACCTCCCTGCACTCAAAATAGATTTTTTGGAGCTACAGAACTCCAAATGGCGCGCTCTCAATGGCGTTAGAAAGTAGACATCCAGAGCTTTCCAGAAATATATAATAGTTCATACTTTATTCGGAAATTGACGACGTAACTTGGCGTTGAACGCCAAGTACATGCTGCTGTCTGGAGTTAAACGCCAGAAACACGTCATGATCCGGAGTTGAACGCCCAAAACACGTTATAACTTGGAGTTCAACTCCAAGAAAAGCCTCAGCTCGTGGATAGACCAAGTTCAGCCCAAACATACACCAAGTGGGCCCCGGAAGTGGATTTATGCATCAATTACTTACTTCTGTAAACCCTAGTAGCTAGTTTATTATAAATAGAACTCTTTACTATCATATTATCATCTTGGTTTTGATCCTGGATTGTATTTTTGATCCAGTGACCACGTTTTGGGGGCTGGCCATTCGGCCATGCCTGAACCTCTCTCACTTATGTATTTTCAACGGTGGAGTTTCTACACACCATAGATTAAGGGTGTGGAGCTCTGCTGTACCTCAAGTTTCAATGCAATTACTATTATTTTCTATCCAAATCAATTTTATTCTTAATCCAAGATATACGTTACACTTCACTTTGATGAATGTGATGATCCGTGACACTCATCATCATTCTCACCTATGAACGCGCGTGACTGACAACCACTTCCGTTCTACTCTAGGCCGGACGCATATCTCTTAGATTCCCCAACAGAATCTTCGTGGTATAAGCTAGATAGATGGCGGCATTCATTGGGATCCGAAAGGTCTAACCTTATCTGTGGTATTCCGAGTAGGATCCTGGGAATCCGGAAAGTCTAACCTTGTCTGTGGTATTCCGAGTAGGATTCCGGTATTGAATGACTGTGACGAGCTTCAAACTCCTGAAGGCTGGGCGTTAGTGACAAACGCAAAAGAATCAATGGATTCTACTCCAACCTGATTGAGAACCGACAGATGATTAGCCATGCTGTGACAGAGCATTTGGACCATTTTCACTGAGAGGATGGGATGTAGCTATCAACCAAGGGTGATGCCTCCAGACGATTAGCCGTGCAGTGACAGCGCATAGGACCATTTTCCCGAGAGGATTAAAAGTAGCCATTGATGATGGTGATGCCCTACATACAGCTTGCCATGGAAAGGAGTAAGAAGAATTGGATGAAAGCAACAGGAAAGCAGAGATTCAAGAGGAGCACAGCATCTTCACACGCTTATCTGAAATTCCCACCATTGAATTACATGAGTACTTCTATCCCTTTTATTTATTTTATTTATCCAATTTAATTACATTTGACCCTATGATTCCACTCACTAACTGAGATCTACAATATGATCATAGCTTGCTTCATACCAACAATCTCCGTGGGATCGACCCTTACTCACGTAAGGTATTACTTGGACGACCCAGTGCACTTGTTGGTTAGTTGAGCGAGACTGTGAAGTTAATTTTGGACCATGGTTCTGTGCACCAAGTCTTTGGAGCCATTACCTTGGATTGTTGAAGTGAAAAGAATGAATCACGATTTCGCCCACCAACGACCCAGTGCACTTGCTGGTTAGTTGTGCGAAGTTGTGTTTATACCATGGTATTGAGCACCAAGTTTTTGGATTCATTACCGGGGATTATTTGAGTTGTGAACAGTAGTGATCACAATTTCGTGCACCAGGCTCACATACAAAATACTCTTTCAGGTGATACCAAACACCTCTATATGGTGTAAGTATATCAGGCTTCAGCATGAATCCAGCATCGCCTAGATAAAATTTTCCTACAACAGTTGCATAAAAAAATTAAAGTATAACACACTATGACTATAAATTTAACTTTATGTAGATGATTTCGTAAATTACATTAGCACAGACCTTCAAAAATTCGAAGTAGATATTCCTTCCTTAAAGCATCTTTCAAAATTCTTGAGTCAGAGGCAGTTCCTTCTCAATCGGACAACACATAAGTGAATTTCATATCAAACCCACAGGCCGCTAAAACATTTTATGTTGGGCAATCTTTTCTTCTGCGAAAACGAGGGGCGTGCACCCTTGGTACCTTCACATGACTATGAGTTCCATCTATGGCTCCAATGCAATCCTTTTTTGGAAAGTATATTGGCTTATTAACATAACAGTATTACAATTATTTCATTGACAATTATATAAATGTCACTAAGTAAATCAAAAGAGTTAGTACCTTAAAAAAAGGGATAGAATTAACTATTATTAAGTATTTCATAAGGAACTTTCTCACCAGATGGTTGCTTGAAAAATTCTCCTTCTAATGATAGAATAGCTTGTAGGACATTGTGAAAGTGACGACTAATTGTCTTCCCTTACTGGTAGAAGAAGAAAGACATAGTTCTAGTTTTTACATTATGCCCTATAATATAGTAGAAATTTAGCGACTTGCTCTTCAACCGTAGGACGAGTTAAATCCTTTACTCTACCAGTTCCTCTTAACTTCTGACACAACTTCCTAAATGCTTCAGGGCCCATACGTATGACATCTCGGTACTTTTCAGACTCCAGTAACTATGTCATTAATTGAGTATGCCTAAGTTCTCTTTCCAAGTTGTCGTCATTAATTTGTCTGGGCCTATATTGTGATATTAATTCCAAAAGATACAACTGATGCACTGCAACACATGAAAGAGATGTAACACGGATATGTTGTCTATTTTCTAACTCTTCCCTGACACGAGTTAGTATTTGTATTGGTTCAGGATGATATAGGTCAGTAGAAGTGATTTGACCTACTTAAAATTCTGAATCATATATGACATTTGTTCTATCTTCGAGATTCGCATCTTCGATATTTTCGTTATCCATCTATGAAAATATGATGTTTAGGGTGGACATATCAATAAAGAAAGTAACCAGAAAGTCGCATATGTTTGTTACATTTTAACAATTCATTTGTCAAAATATAAAACTTAATTGAAACTAAAATTTTATATAAAACTATGGTGACATGCTATAAACACAAAAATACTTTGTTATGAGGCACTTATCTCCAACTCCTAAATGTTAAACTCGATTCCAAAACTGACTGCTGATGAGCGGATAATTCATACGCTTTTTGGCATTATTTTTAGGTAGTTTTTCGTAAGTTCAAGCTACTTTTAGGGATGTTTTCATTAGTTTTTATGTTAAATTCACATTTCTGGACTTTACTATGAGTTTGTGTGTTTTTCTGTGATTTAAGGTAATTTCTGGCTGAAATTGAGGGATTTGAGCAAAACTCTGAAAAAGGCTGACAAAAGGACTGCTGATGCTGTTGGATTCTGACCTCCCTGTACTCGAAATGGATTTTCTGGAGCTACAGAACTCCAATTGGCGCGCTCTCAATGGCGTTGGAAAGTAGACATCCAGGGCTTTCCAGCAATATATAATAGTCCATACTTTATTCGAAGAATGACGACGTAACTTGGCGTTAAACGCCAAGTACATGCTGCTGTCTGGAGTTAAACGCCAGAAAAACGTCATGATCCGGAGTTGAACGCCCAAAACACGTCATAACTCGGAGTTCAACTCCAAGAGAAGCCTTAGCTCGTGTATTGATCAAGCTCAGCCCAAGCATACACCAAGTGGGCCCCGGAAGTGGATTTATGCATCAATTACTTACTCATGTAAACCCTAGGAGCTAGTTTATTATAAATAGGATGATTTATTATTGTATTAGACATCTTTGGTCTCAGTTTTGTTTTATTCTTCATCCTAAGAGGCTATTGATCACGTTTGAGGGGGCTGGCCATTCGGCCATGCCTGAACCTCTTTTACTTATGTATTTTCAACGGTGGAGTTTCTGCACACCATAGATTAAGGGTGTGGAGCTCTGCTGTACCTCAAGTATTAATGAAGTTCTATTTTCTTTTATTCAAATCTCTCTTATTCTTATTCCAAGATATTCATTCGCACCCAAGAACATGATGAATGTGATGAGTAAATAACCCTCATTATTATTCTCACTTATGAACGCGCGTGATTGACAACCACTTCCGTTCTACATGCAACAGAGCTTGAATGTGTATCTCTTAGATTCCCCAACAGAATCTTCGTGGTATAAGCTAGATAGATGGCGGCATTTATGAGGATCCGGAAAGTCTCACCTTGTCTGTGGTATTCCGAGTAGGATCCTGGGAATCCGGAAAGTCTAACCTTGTCTGTGGTATTCCGAGTAGGATTCCGGTAATGAATGACTGTGACGTGCTTCAAACTTGCAAGTGCTGGGCGTTAGTGACAGACGCAAAAGAATCAAGGGATTCTATTCCAGTAGGAGCGGGAACCAACCAGTGATTAGCCGTACTGTGACAGAGTGCGTGAGCATTAGTTTTCACTACGAGGATGGGATGTAGCCATCAACCATGGGTGATGCCTCCAGACGATTAGCCGTGCGATTGACAACCGCATAGGATCATTTTCCCGAGAGGATTGAAAGTAGCCACCGCTGATGGTGAACCCCTATACACAGCTTGCCATGGAAAGGAGTAAGAAGGATTGAGTAGAAGCAGTAGGAGAGCAGGCGTCCGTGAGCCATACAGCATCTCCATATGCTTATCTGAAATTCCCACCAATGAATCTACATAAGTATTCTATCCCTTTTATTATTTCTTTTTATTATTAATTCTCGAACCCATAAATAATGTTTAATCCGCCTGACTGAGATCTACAAGGTGACCATAGCTTGCTTCATACCAACAATCTCTGTGGATTCGACCCTTACTCACGTAAGGTTTATTACTTGGACGACCCAGTACACTTGCTGGTTAGTTGAACGGAGTTGTGACTTCAAATAAGGACAATTATTGAATAAATTCATACAAGTACAAAGAGCATGTGATCACAATTTCGTCCACCAACTGCCATAAACAATAAACATAAACTATAAATGACATAATATATTAATAAATGCATTGGTTTATCACCAAAATTCAATCGGAAAAACATATAAACATAAGTTGCGAGCAAAAATTGGATGAGACCTCAAAAAGAAATTATTCCATAGTAATAATTGTATCTATGTCCCATGCTTTATGTCCGTTTATTCATTTTTATACTTAAAAAAAAGAAACAAGAAAAAAAAAGGAATAAATTGTCCCATTGATGATTGTACTAATTAGGTACATGCATCACAACACCTATAGATAAAATCTAACCAGATGGATCTACATAGTAAGCGATGGACTTTTGAATAAACTATACCCATGATATTGATTCAGTTCACGCTACAGTTGGTTACAATTTAAGCATATAATTAACAAATCAAAACAATTAAAAAAAGGAAAAATAAAAAAATTAAGATATTAAACATGTAAAAATATTGTGATAACTGATAAGCACGGGTACATATTCTATGAACTCTATAACTGCTTAATCTATATTAAAAATACTATACTTTCTTTTGTCCTAAAGTTATTTGGATTATTAAGATAGAGATTCTTCTTATGACATATATAACAAATAGACAAATTATAAAGAGTTAATTTTTATGATATCTCCAATTTAATATCTACTATCTAAAATAATTGTAATTGTCATGGTTTATCTACAACCAATCTTTGATTAAACTAATTTAATTTCGATTCATGTTAATTTTCTAAAGATATGCAACGGGAGTTTTTTTCAATTTTTTTTAATTCTACAAAAAGAATCATCTACAAAGTAAGTACCTAGTGGACTAAGCAAATTATGCATGAACTAAAAAAGAGGTTGTAAAATCTCTTCTTTTATGAATGATATATCTGATAGCTATTGTTGATGATATTTACATGAAAAGAAAGTAAAAAAGGGGAAAGAAGAAACTGGCTTGTATCTTCAAAAAATTGCTTCCTTTTAACCTACAAAAAATTGTGTTTAAAATGCATGCTCAAATTGATTGAATGATTTAATCGGTCAAAACTCCAAGTATAATTAGTAGATTGATTTAGAATTACATTATGTGCATTAGGAGCTTAATCTTTTTTTTATACTCTTAATTTCAATATGTTGCTTTCACAAATAACAATCTATATATTCTTTCTTAATTTTTGAGTAAATTTTTCTAAATACAAGTGCCTGATTATCTGGTGTATAGTTGTACATAGATCAAGACTTAAGAGGTAAAGTTTTTGGCATTTTCTACTTGTTTCTAACACACATTTTTCATAGTCTCATTAGTAATAATGTAACTAAATTTCATGGTCACTTCTGAGTTCTTTTCTTCATATTTGGACCACCCCATGAAAAAAAGGACATAATGTAATAAACTTTGAGAAAATCTAATGATGTGAATACCAGGACAAATCATTTCAAGGACCAAATGAGTTTAAAATTACTCCTTTCTGGTATCAAACGTGAACTAGTAGTGAATATAAGTTCAGATATGGTTGGATTTTTGAATTAGGACAAAGAACGCTTTTAAAAATAGACAACGAAAAATGGGTTATTTTCCACTATAAAAATAAGCGTCATCCATGAAATGTAAAATCAGAACATTATCTCAGTTGAAAAATAAAATCCGAATACAATCTATATGCCATAATGATTTTTTCATTTCGTTTTGGGAAAAACTACTACAACTGAAAAAAGAACTCACCTTTCTCTTGAGGATGCCCGGATGAAGATGTGGTGGACCTGTCACAATGATAATGAAGCTGTTGTAGCAATGTGGACGAAGATGGGAAGCTACGGTGGCAATGCTGAGGAAGAAGGCCAAATGGGAGAAGACAAGATATGTGTTCTCTTCTTTCAGAAAGATTGAATTAGGGATTCTAATGTCTGTAATTGAAAGGAAAAATTTGTCTTTTTACTCATAATTTGCCTTCCATCTCAGTTTTCTTCCCAACTTTGAAGAGAAAATTTTTAAGTGGGTCTCATGTATACTTTTTTATTTTCCCTTCATTTTCATGATTAATCCAAACGAAGGAAAATTAAATTTTTCATCTGTTTTCTTCTCCCCCATTTTCTTTCTTTCCAAAATCATCTATTCAAACAAACTGTTAAGGTGGTCTTTAGATTTACCTTTCTCGTTCAGTAGGATAAAAACTATATTGTCGTACACATTCTTCTCTTGTGCATCACATCAAGATTGTGATGCAATCCTTTGTTTTTCCAGTATGAGAGCTCAAAGAATACACTTCTCTTCTTCCAAGGAGACTCGTCTTGTACGGCAGTTTGCTGTCCGCGTGTCCTTTTCCCAGTAACCGATTGCACCTTACCAAAGTAGACATGCACATCCTATAGTTGTCTTGCAATGTCTCCACCAGAGAGTTTGACAGGTGGATCTCTATCCTCTATCTCTATCCTGGTCCTTTCTATATCTGTGGTTAGGATTCAAAAAGTGACGATGACCCATAAAATACAATTTCTGACTGTGTGTGAGCCGGTTAGTCTCAGCATCTAAATTGCACATAGGACAAGCTCTCCCACCGTACATATTCCACCCAGATAAGTTGCCCAAGCCTGGAAGATCACTGATTTCCATATTAACGCAACATATATCTTGAAGGTTTTTTTCTCGTATGTATCGTACGTTTCAACACCAACCCACAACTACTTCAACTCATTGATCAAACACTGTAAGTAGACATCTATATCATTTCCAGGTATTTTAGGCCCAGAAATAATCATGGAGAGGATAAAAACAGTGGGTTTCATGTAAATCCAAGGGGGAAGGTTGTACAGAATAAGAACCACGGGCCAAATTGAGTACTTCGAGCTCTTGTTTCTATAAGGGTTAAAGCCATCACTAGCCAAGGCTAGGCGAACACAGCGTGAATCGCCGGAGAAGTTGGAATATCTTTTGTCAAATGTCTTCCATGCCTTGTCGTCCCATGGATGCTGATAAATACCATCAGAGCTATGACCTCTATTATGCCACAGCATGTCAGCGGCTATGTTACTAGACATGTATAACTACTGCAATCGTGGAATAAGGGGGAAGAAGCGAAGAGTCTTCGCCACTTGCGGTTTTTCATTCTTCTTAACAACCTTGTTGATCCTCACTCTGGAGTTCTTATTAGTCTTTTTCTTCCATCTCAATGTCCCACATTGTTTGCATTTAGACAGCTCTTGGCCACTGCCCTGGTATAGCATGTAGTCATTTGGACATGCATCTATCTTCTTGTACGCGATACTGAGCCTTCTTATGATCATCTTGGCATCGTGCATAGTGCTCAGAATCCTTGCATGCTCAAAGACATCCACCAACAACTCCAGTATCATTCCAAAGGCATTGTTTCTCACTCCGCACATGGACTTTATATGATAGAGCCTCACCAAAAAAGTCAGCTTTAAGAACTTTCAACATCCCGGTATATCTCCTGTGCTCCATCTTCGAGCAGGTCATGCAAGTTGTGGGCCTCGCGATTACTTTCATTTGATAAGTATGGCAGCTCCTTTATATCCCCGCCAACATGTTCATTCACTGAATCTTCTTCGTCGCCATGAAGTCCTGGGAAGTTGAACACTTCCTGAACCATGTCAAGCATTGGGGCATTGAGGTTTCTATTGGGTTCTGCTTCTTATCCTCCACTAGAGCTCTCTACCACGGGTCTCTCACCGTGATGTACCCAAAATGTATAACTAGAAGGGAAAATTTTTATCAGCAAATGATTGTATGCATCCTCTCTAGTTTGAAAAAGGTAGAACTCGCACTTTGGACACGGACAATGTATCATCCTATCGGCTGATGCATTGGCAAATGCGAAATCTAAGAATCTGTTCAAACTGTCCCTATAATCTAGACCATCTTGTGGCTTTAAAAGTCAAATCTTATCAATGTCTAATTCAATGATATAATAGAACAACGAAAATTCAAATAATAAAAACAGACTACCAGAAAAACTTAATAATAAATCATAAATACAACAAGCGAGTGTATAACATGATATGGTCATACTATTTGAAATAAACTGGGAGAATAACTCTTAAAATAAAAAAAAAAGAAAACACAGTTACTAGCATTCAGGATAATACACATCGACAATATTATTTGAGAAAGTTTCTTACTCATTGAAATATTCTGCACTTTCAAAAAAAAATTACTAGAAGAAATAAACTCTAGGTCCAATGCCAAAAAATTGAAATGGAAAATAAAAACCTTCCTTAAAAAAAGGAAAAGAGGAATGTAAGTTAGATATAAGAAAATAATTAGGTAAAAGGCATTATGGCCTTATATAGAAGAAAGAAAATAAATACAAGAGGACTATGAAACCGCATTTTCTATATAGAAGAAAAAGGCTTTTTGGCCTTATGTTTAATCTGGTATGGCATAGTTTATGAACCTTTTAATTAACATATATTACTGTAAAGATGATAATATTACAATATAATGTATGAGAACTCGAAATAAACAATATATAACTATAAATAGGCGCATCAAAAGGATAAGTTAGATAATATAAAGGATAGTTTTATGCTTGAAAACACCCAAAATGAAAGCATCAAAATTTATTGAAATGCTAACTACTTAATTTTCTCTGTCTTTGTTATTCTATAGCAGAAAGATCACATTTGTAAAGGAGAAGTTCAACAACACATATTGTATTTATCTAAGGTTATATGTTTATATACAATAGCATGGGTTCTTCTTACTCTTCTTCTTTCATTTAATCATTTTGATGAATAATAGTTTAATTAGAAAAAAATTTAGAATATTGGTCAGGTAGTAGAATTAACTGCTATTAAAGTTATATATTCTTATGCATGTAAAATCAGTAAATCATACGTTTGAAATAGTACACAAAAACTATTTCATAACCATTTTATAAATCTCTTAGACACACACACACAAACAAAAATACACCTATTTGGACATAATCAAAAGCAAAATAAAACTCCAAAAGAGTACTCAATTAAATAAAGAAACTGAGGCTTGCACATATAATACTGGCCCCTTAGTCGGTGTTTTTGCAAAGTTATTGCATATAGAGAACCAGAAACTGTTTCAGTATTCTAACTCTCTCTTGGTGACATCCTTTTAAATAAAGAAATATATAGAGAGCACATTAATACAACATATGTTACTCATAAGCCATTTAAAATTTTTTTCTGTTCTTTTTTTTGTCTTCAATCTTTTCATATAAATGAGTGATTTTTTATGTTTTATCCAAGTTTCTGTGGCTGCAAATGTAATTTCATTGTAAACAAAGCTTTAAATTTGTTGGTACTACAGTCAACAGATTAACTCTGTCCATGCCATTTATACATAATTTTATTCTAATTTTTTCTTTGATCAAAATTGGATCCTGTTAAAGGAATCATCATTGGCATATTGCTGAAATAGTTGGAACATAAAAGAAGGTCAACAAAGCAAAAATTCAATTAATTAACTGAATTAGTCTGTGAGTGATTTGTTTAAGAATTAAGAATTAAGATACTAATTCTTTTTATTCCTCTACTTGTGGCATTGACAAAACATGTTTTTCTAGTATATACAATTCTGAGCACTCATTGTAGTTTATTTCCATGTGTTATGTACTCAATTAAGCTACCAAGACTAAGTAATAAAGACTCAAGGATTTAGAAATTGGGGAAAATTAAATCAAAATGTTAAATTGGGGAAGAAAAATCTGGCCAAAGTTAATCGATCAATTTAGAAGGCACGGAGATGAAATTAATGCCAAATTAATGTATCAACAGCCACTAAAATTAAATTGGGAGAAGGGAGAAGAACAAACTAGAGAGGGGAGAGGGGGCGATCAGCAATGCAAAACAGGGCAAGGGGGAAGGCTACCGACGATGACACCGGGACGGATGGTTGGGGCGGCCACCGACGACGTCATCGACATGCATGGAGGAAAGAGAAGACTTGGACGACCCCTTCCACTTTAACTTTGCACGCGGGAGCTACACGGCGGACAGAGGAGGCCAGTGACGGGGAAGAACAATGACATGGACGCAGCGGCTGGAGTTGACGGAGGAAAGAGTCACGACGGCAACGGAAGGGTAATGGCACGGGTTATTTTTGTTGGGGTATTTTAATGAAACAAACCCCCCTCCCCTCCCCTCCCCTCCCCCCTCTCCTGCAAAGGTTATTTGCTGCGGTTGGGGACCAAAACAGTCACAAATCTGATCAACTGGAATGGAACCCATTTACGCAACAAAAACCACTTCTACTCAATCGATTTGTTACGTTCTGGGAAAACGCCGGCAATTCTCTACTGCTAAGTCCCGTTTCTTTTATAGTGATCGGTGGTACAAAGATATTGATTCTTCGGACAACGACGATGCTGCTTTTGATCCTTGCCAAATTAGTCCTATGTCAAAGGACAAATTTGATGAATGGTGCAAGCCATGGCATGCTGCGCTCATAGTAAAAGTGATGGGCAAGAGAGTGAATCTCGACTTTATGGAACAAAGACTAAATAGAGAGTGGATAAAGAAAGGTAAGATAAATGTTATTAACATGGTCGTCACTATTTTTGGTTCATTTTTCAGATGAGAAAGACTATTCACATGCTCTTCTTAGAGGTCCGTGGATGATCGCTGGATACTATCTTATCGTGCAAAGATGGAAACCCTTTTTCTTGTCATCAGAAAATGTTGTCAAAAAGATAGCGGCATGGATTTGCATTCCAAATCTTCCTATTGAGCTCTATAATTATCATTTCTTATGGAGGGTCGGTTCTGCCATTGAAACCATGTTAAAGATTGACAAAGCTACATCTATTCATTCTAGAGGAAGGTTCGCTAGAATTTTCGTAGAGATTGACTTGTCAAAAAAATTGGTTCCACGGATTTCAGTTCTTGGAAGCACTCTCAACATTGAGCATGAAGGTCTACACCTAATATATTTTACTTGTGGAAAATATGGTCATAGAACCGATCAATGTAGTGAGACAGCCACTGAGCAAGGTGAATAGATTGATAGAAATGTCGCCGGTGGCCCAAACAAAAATGAGACCCTCATCAACTCGGACATTAATTGCAATTAGGAGACAAATCACAATAATCATGCATCCACGACTATTCTGGAAACTAATATCATAAATCTAATCAAGCACCACCTGATGTTGGGCCTTGGATGTTGGTTAGAAGACAAATTAAAAAGAAATCCTCAAAAAAGGTGATAATAATAAGGATCAATATCATGAGGGTGAGTCTAGATTTAATATTCTTTATGAAGATGGCACAGAGAATTTAGAGGAGAGCAATATGCAGGAAAAACACATTGAGGAAGATCACATATATAGTGGGCCTAAACCAAAAAAGCGTAGAAAAGGCCAACCAAATCTAAAAGAAGGTCTTAAGTTGTGGTACTAGGAAGAATAATCAAGTACAAAAAAAAGATCCCTTCCTAAACTTGGGCCGACCCAACCAATGAGAAACACCAAGGCTAAGAAAAGTTCACTTATAGTCTCTATCAATAATGAGAGTGTAGTAGAAGGTTCAATACCCTCTATCACTACGAAATAAAGCTCAGAGAAATATTTCATGGAGCAGATGATGCTTGAGAATATGAGACGGATGAATGCAGACCAAATGGAGGCATTTAAGGCGTCAAAGATGGTTAAGCAAGCCTTCGAAAATCATGTGGTGACCAATAATTTCTTCAATCAAAGAAAATCCCTTCTCCGTGATGGAAATGCGATGGAGAATTAAATTGTTGCTTAGGTGATGGGAGTCATGATTGACAAACCCCCAGACACGAACATGGTGGATGCAAGAACAACAAAGCTTATAGTGACTAGTAATGGCGGTACTAGGCCTGAATCGGAAGAGAGGGAAGCGGCCTTGAATCTTTAGTTCCTCTGTCTCTGGTGGCAACCTATTTTTTCAAATATCTTCTATGATGAATTTAATTTGTTGGAACTATCATGGGGTGGGTAGTAACTCTTTTCCCTCCCTTATAAGAGATCTAAAGAAGCAATATAAAGCTAGTTTTCTGATTCTTGTCAAAAGTCACATTAGTGAAAATAGAAAAAAATTCGCGAGAAATTAGGCTTTGATAGCTATTTTGTAGAGGAAGCTAGAGGCTTCTCTGGCAGAATTTGGATTCTCTGGGATTCGGCCCTTTGGAAAGTAGATATCCTTAAAACTCATATGCAATTTATACATATGTGGGTGAAAGGCAAAGACTCTATTCCATGGAATCTCATAGCTGTTCATGCGAGTCCTCAGAAAAGTCTCCAAAGAGAGTTGTGGCAAAACATCAGAGATATCAACACCAACTATGAAGATCCATGGTGCCTCTTGGATGATTTTAATGCTTTTCTATAACATTATGAACCGCAGAGGAGGGTCTTTGAATCAGAACCATGGGGCCTGCTCTGATTTTCATGTTTGCATTATTGACAGTGACTTATTTTATCTGAGATTTTTGGGATGGCCTTTCACATGGAAGAGAGGAAACCTTGTTGAGAGATTAGATAGGGGTTTATGTAATTTGGATTGGCAAATTAGTTTTTCTGAAGCTAATATTGAACTGTTGCCAATGCTTAAATCTGATCATACTCCCATGTGCCTCCATCTTTTTGTTGCCGAGCAACCTAACAGGAGAAGAAGACTGTTTAGATTTTGAGCGGCTTAGATGACACATCTAGACTTTGTGAAATTAGTTTCAAGTAATTGGAGAGTGCAAGTGTCTTGGTCTAATTGCATTGCTGAGTTTCAGAGGGTTCTTAAAGATTGGAATTACTCTGTTTTTTGTAATATTCTTAGAAAAAAGGAAAGAATCCTAAGAAGGCTCCAAGGAAATGTTAATAGGTTAAATCACAGTAGCAACTATTTCTTAAAAAATCTCCAAGTTACTCTTTGGAAGGAATATGAAGAAATTCTTGCCCAATAAGAGATTCTTTGGTATCAAAAATCCAGATGCAAGTAGATCAAATGCAAAGATCGAAACACAAAATATTTTCATAGAACAACCTTAGCTAGAAGAAAAAGAAACAAAGTGACATCTCTTCAAGATGATCATGGAAATTAGATATCTAACAATTCTGCCCTTGAAAACATGGCTACCTCTTTCTACTCTTCTCTTTACTTTGATAATATACCTGAATCTCCTTATATTGTTAATAAAGATTTTCCTTCCTTAAGTAATCTTGAGCTTATTTCTATTGACAGGAATGTCACTCCTCAAGAAATCAAAGATTCAATCTTTAATATTGGTGGCCTAAAGACAACATCCAGACTATTTTTTACCAAAATAATTAGGATTTTATAGGGTCAGATGTTTGTAGATTAGTTGAGAATATTTTTAATATTTCCAATGAGGTGGCTGAAATTAATGAGACAGTCATCACACTCGTACCGAAGGTGGAACTAGTGACTAGCCTTAAGCAGATGAGGCCTATTAGTTTGTGCAACGTGTCCTACAAGATTGTTACAAAAATCTTGGCTAAAAGACTACAGCGGGTTATGGAGAAGTTTGTGAATCCTATTCAATGTAGTTTCATGCTTGGAAGATATAGTTCAAACAACATCATTATCGCACAAGAGGTTATTCATTCCATGAAAAATAAGAAGGGGCATAAAGGATGGAAGGCTATAAAAATTGATTTGCAAAAAGTATATGATAGGCTGAAATGGAGTTTCATCAAGGACACACTGCTGGATATTGGATTTACTGATCATTTTATTGACTTGGTGTGCAAGTGCATCTTGATGAGCGGATAATTTGTACCCTTTTTGGCATTGTTTTTAGTATGTTTTTAGTATCTTTTAGTTAGTTTTTATTATATTTTTATTAGTTTTTAGTTAAAATTCACTTTCCTGGACTTTACTATGAGTTTGTGTGTTTTTCTATGATTTCAGGTATTTTCTGACTGAAATTGAAGGTTCTGAGCAAAAATCTAATTCAGAGACTGAAAAGGACTACAGATGCTGTTGGATTCTGACCTCCCTGCACTTGAAGTGGATTTTCCGGAGCTACAGAAGCCCAATTGGCGCGCTCTCAACGGCATTGGAAAGTAGACATCCTGGGCTTTCCAGCAATATATGATAGTCTATACTTTGCCCAAGATTTGATGGCCCAAACCGGCGTGACAAATCAGCCTCAGAAATTCCAGCGTTTAACGCTGGAACTGGCATAAAACTTGGAGTTAAACGCCCAAACTGGCATGAAAGCTGGCGTTTAACTCCAGAAAAGGTCTCTACACATGAAAGCTTCAATGCTCAGCCCAAGCACACACCAAGTGGGCCCGAAAGTGGATTTTTCTGTCATTTACTCATTTCTGTAAAACCTTAGGTTACTAGTTTACTATTAATAGGATCTTTTGACATTGTATCAGGGGGATGACATTTTACACGTTTCTTTGTGTACTTTCCACGGCATGAGTCTCTAAACCCCATGGTTGGGGGTGAGGAGCTCTGCTGTGTCTTGATGGATTAATGCAATTACTACTATTTCTTATTCAATCATGCTTGCTTCCATTCTAAGATATCACTTGCTCTTAACCCGGATGAATGTGATGATCTGTGACACTCATCATCATTCTCAACTATGAACATGTGCCTGACAACCACCTCCGCTCTATTTTAGATTAAGTAGATATCTCTTGGATTCTTTAATCGGAATCTTCGTGGTATAAGTTAGAACTGATGGCGGCATTCAAGAGAATCCGGAAGGTCTAAACCTTGTCTGTGGTATTCTGAGTAGGATTCAATGATTGAATGACTGTGACGTGCTTCAAACTCCTAGCAGGCGGGGCGTTAGTGACAGACACAAAAGAATCACTGGATTCTATTCCGGCCTGACCGAGAACCGACAGATGATTAGCCATGCTGTGACAGAGCATAGGAACGTTTTCACTGAGAGGATGGGAGGTAGCCACTGACAACGGTGAAACCCTACATACAGCTTGCCATGGAAGGAGCCTTGCGTGTTTGATGAAGAAGACAGTAGGAAAGCAGAAATTCAGAAGATGGAGCATCTCCAAAGCCTCAACCTATTCTCCATTACTGCTTAACAAGTACTTATTTCATGTTCTTTTGCTTTTCACAATCAATCCTGATAATTTCTGATATCCTGACTAAGATTTACAAGATAACCATAGCTTGCTTCAAGCCGACAATCTCCGTGGGATCGACCCTTGCTCACGCAAGGTATTACTTGGACGACCCAGTGCACTTGCTGGTTAGTTGTGCGAAGTTGTGTTTATGCCATGGTATTGAGCACCAAGTCTTTGGAGCCATTACTAGGGATTATTTGAGTTGTAGTGATCACAATTTCGTGCACCAAGTTTTTGGCGCCGTTGCCGGGGATTGTTCGAGTTTGGACAACTGACGGTTTATCTTGTTGCTTAGATTAGGGCTGTTTTATTTTTGTTGGTTTAGAGTCTTTTAGTTGAGTCTAGTTTCATATTTTAAGTTTGGTGTCAATTGCATGCTTTTGTTTTTCTTTCAATTTTTCGATTTTGCATGTCCTTAGTCCCTTTTTGATCCATAAAAGTTCTAAGTTTGGTGTCCTCTTTGTGTTTTTCCTTTCAAAATTTTCGAAAATTAGTGTTTGATTTTCTAAAAATTTTAAGTTTGGTGTCATTTTGTTGTTTTTCTCTTTCCTCTTTTCAAAAATCAAATCTTTTTCATAAAAACTTTTCAATCACATCTTTCTAATTGCTCTTTTCAAAATCTTTTTAATTAACTAATTGATTCAATTCTCAATTTGCTTTGATCTTATTTTCTTTTTGATTCTTGAATTTTTATTTTAATTTCCTTTTGTTTTTATTTTAATTTTCGGTTAATTCAAAAAAAAAACAAAATTTATCTATTTGCAATCATTATCACTTCCCTTTTGTCCATTATGGATCTAAGAGGGATTGATCAGTCCAAAAGGACTCTGGGGTCATATGCTAACCCCATTACAGCTGCATATGGGAGTAGCATCTGTACACCTCCCATCAAAGCAAGCAGCTTTGAGCTAAATCCTCAACTCATTATCATAATGCAGCAAAATTGCCAGTATTTCGGTCTTCCACAGGAAGAACCTACTGAGTTTCTGGCACAGTTCCTACAAATTGCTGACACAGTACATGATAAAGAGGTAGATCAGGATGTCTACAGACTATTACTGTTTCCATTTTCCGTAAAAGATCAAGCTAAAAGGTGGTTGAATAACCAACCTACAGCAAGCATAAAGACATGGAAACAGTTATCAGACAAATTCCTGAATCATTTTTACCCTCCAAAGAGGATGACACAGCTAAGGCTGGACATCCAAGGCTTTAAACAAGAGGATAATGAATCCCTTTATAATGCCTGGGAGAGGTATAGAGGTATGCTTAGAAAATGCCCCTCTGAAATGTTTTCAGAGTGGGTACAGTTAGACATCTTCTACTATGGGCTTACAAAAAAAGCTCAGATGTCTTTAGACCACTCAGCTGGTAGATCTATACACATGAGGAAAACAATTGAAGAAGCTCAAGAGCTTATAGACACTGTTGCTAGAAACCAATACTTATATTCTAGCAATGAGTTCTCTCCAAAAGAGGAAGTCATGGCAGTAGTCACTGATCCTAATCCTCAAGAACAGATGAATGAGCTTAATCAACAATTGCTCCTGATGACAGAACAGTTAGCAGAATTTAAAGAAATGCTCCATGATACTAAAGTTGCTAACAAGAACATAGAACTGCAGTTGAATCAAGCAAAACAGCAAATATCTAAACAGATAACAGAGGAATGTCAAGCAGTTCAACTGAGGAGTGGGAAGACACTGAATAACACTGCTCAAAAGAGCAAAAAGCTAAACAAGGAACAATTGACAGAGGACAACCAAACCACTGTTCAAAATCCCTCTAAGGACAGTAAGAGCCCAGAGAGGAATGTTATTGGCGTTCAAACGCCAGAAAGGGAGGGAAAGCTGGCGTTAAACGCCCATTCCCTGCCCAGTTCTGGCGTTCAAACGCCAGAAAAGGGGGAAAAGTTGGCGTTAAACGCCCATTTTCCACCCAATCCTGGCGTTCAAACGCCAAGGGAGGATCAGACACCTGAGAGTGCTGATAATAATCCCTCTAACAAGGCTTCTTCAACCACTTCTGTAAGGAATAAACCTGCAGCATCTAAGGTTGAAGAATATCAAGCCAAGATGCCTTATCCTCAGAAACTCCGCAAAGTGGAACAGGATAAGCAATTTGCCCGCTTTGCAGACTATCTAAGGACTCTTGAAATAAAGATTCCGTTTGCAGAGGCACTTGAGCAAATACCTTCTTATGCTAAGTTCATGAAAGAGATCTTAAGTCATAAGAAGGATTGGAGAGAAACTGAAAAAGTGTTCCTCACTGAAGAATGCAGTGCAGTCATTCTGAAAAGCTTACCAGAAAAGCTTCAAGATCCAGGAAGCTTTTTGATACCATGCACATTAGAAGGTGCTTGCACCAAGACAGCCCTGTGTGATCTTGGAGCAAGCATCAATCTAATACCTGCATCCACTATCAGAAAGCTTGGGTTGACTGGAGAAGTCAAACCAACCAGGATATGCCTCCAACTTGCTGATGGCTCCATTAAACATCCATCAGGCATAATAGAAGACATGATTGTCAAGGTTGGGCCATTTTCCTTTCCAGCTGACTTTGTGGTGCTGGAGATGGAGGAGCACAAAAGTGCAACTCTCATTCTAGGAAGACCTTTCCTAGCAACTGGACGAACTCTCATTGATGTACAAAAAGGGGAAGTAACCTTGAGAGTCAATGAGGATGAGTTCAAGTTGAATGCTGTAAAGGCTATGCAGCATCCAGACACACCAAATGACTGCATGGGCGCTGATATTATTGACTCTTTGGTGGAAGAGATCAATATGACTGAAAGCCTAGAATCAGAGCTTGAGGACATCTTTAAAGATGCTCAACCTGATCAAGAAGAACCAGAGGAAACAAAGGAATTTTCGAAAATTCCTCAGGAGGGGGATAAGCCTCCCAAACCTGAACTCAAACCACTACCACCATCCCTGAAATATGCATTTCTGGGAGGGGGTGAAACTTTTCCAGTGATTATAAGCTCCGCTTTAAATCCACAGGAAGAGGAAGCACTGATTCAAGTGCTAAGGACACACAAGACAGCTCTTGGGTGGTCCATAAGTGATCTCAAGGGCATTAGCCCAGCTAGATGCATGCACAAGATCCTGTTGGAGGATAATGCCAAACCAGTGGTCCAACCACAGAGGAGGCTAAATCCAGCCATGAAGGAGGTGGTGCAGAAAGAGGTCACTAAATTACTGGAGGCTGGGATTATTTATCCTATTTCTGATAGCCCCTGGGTGAGCCCTGTCCAAGTTGTCCCCAAAAAGGGAGGCATGACAGTGGTTCATAATGAAAAAAATGAACTGGTTCCTACAAGAACAGTAACAGGGTGGCGCATGTGTATTGACTACAGAAGGCTCAATACAGCCACCAGAAAGGATCATTTTCCTTTACCATTCATAGACCAAATGCTAGAAAGACTAGCTGGTCATGATTATTACTGCTTTTTGGATGGCTATTCAGGCTACAACCAAATTGCAGTAGATCCTCAGGACCAAGAGAAAACAGCATTTACTTGCCCTTCTGGCGTGTTTGCCTACAGAAGGATGCCTTTTGGTCTGTGCAATGCACTTGCAACCTTTCAGAGGTGCATGCTCTCTATCTTCTCAGATATGGTAGAGAAATTTCTGGAAGTCTTCATGGATGACTTCTCAGTATATGGAGACTCATTCAGCTCCTGTCTTAATCACCTAGCACTTGTCCTGAAAAGGTGCCAAGAGACTAACCTGGTTTTAAACTGGGAGAAATGTCACTTTATGGTGACTGAAGGAATTGTCCTTGGGCACAAAATTTCAAGCAGGGGAATAGAGGTGGATAAGGCAAAGGTAGAGGTAATTGAAAAATTACCACCACCTGCCAATGTTAAGGCAATCAGAAGCTTTCTGGGGCATGCAGGATTCTATAGAAGGTTTATAAAGGATTTTTCGAAAATTGCAAAACCTTTGAGTAACCTGCTAGCTGCTAACACACCATTTGTGTTTGACACACAGTGTCAGCAGGCGTTTGAGACCCTGAAAGCTAAGCTGGTCACAGCACCAGTCATCTCTGCACCAGATTGGACATTGCCATTTGAATTAATGTGTGATGCCAGTGATCATGCCATTGGTGCAGTGTTGGGACAGAGGCATAATAAACTTCTGCACGTCATTTATTATGCTAGCCGTGTTCTAAATGATGCACAGAAGAATTACACAACCACAGAAAAAGAATTACTTGCAGTGGTTTATGCCATTGACAAGTTTAGATCTTATCTAGTAGGATCCAAAGTGATTATGTACACTGACCATGCTGCTCTTAAATACTTACTCACAAAGCAGGATTCAAAACCCAGGCTAATAAGATGGGTGTTGCTTCTGCAAGAGTTTGATATAGAAATAAGAGACAGAAAAGGGACAGAGAACCAAGTAGCTGATCATCTGTCCCGAATAGAACCAGTAGCTGGGGCGTCCCTCCCTTCTACTGAGATCTCTGAGACCTTCCCAGATGAGCAACTCTTTGCCATTCAGGAAGCTCCTTGGTTTGCAGACTGATGAGCGGATAATTTGTACACTTTTTGGCATTGATTTTAGTATGTTTTTGGTAGTTTTAGTTGAGTTCTTAGTATATTTTTATTAGTTTTTAATTAAAATTCACTTTTCTGGACTTTACTATGAGTTTGTGTGTTTTCTGTGATTTCAGGTATTTTCTGGCTGAAATTGAGGGACCTGAGCAAAAATCTGATTCAGAGACTGAAAAGGACTGCAGATGCTGTTGGATTCTGACCTCCCTGCACTCGAAGTGGATTTTCTGGAGCTACAGAAGCCCAATTGGCGCGCTCTCAACGGCGTTGGAAAGTAGACATCCTGGGCTTTCCAGCAATATATGATAGTCCATACTTTGCCCAAGATTTGATGGCCCAAACCGGCGTTCAAAGTCACCTACAGAAATTCCAGCGTTAAACGCCGGAACTGGCACCAAAATGGGAGTTAAACGCCCAAACTGGCATAAAAGCTGGCGTTTAACTCCAAGAAGAGTCTCTACACGAAAATGCTTCAATGCTCAGCCTAAGCACACACCAAGTGGGCCCGGAAGTGGATTTTTATGTCATTTACTCATCTCTGTACACCCTAGGCTACTAGTTTTCTATAAGTAGGACCTTTTACTATTGTATTTTCATCTTGGTTCTTCTGGTTCCCTCTCTGGGGCCGAAACCAATGATCACTTTTGTTCTTATGTATTTTCAACGGTGGAGTTTCTACACACCATAGATTAAGGTGTGGAGCTCTGCTGTACCTCGAGTATTAATGCAATTACTATTGTTCTTCTATTCAATTCCGCTTGGTCTTATTCTAAGATATCACTTGTTCTTCAACTTGATGAATGTGATGATCCGTGACACTCATCATCATTCTCACCTATGAACAAAGTGACTGACAACCATTTTGTTCTACAAAGCAACAAGGCCCTAGTGAATATCTCTTGGATTCTTTAACCGGAGTCTTCGTGGTATAGGCAAGAACTGATGGCGGCATTCAAGAGAATCCGGAAGGTCTAACCTTGTCTGTGGTATTCTGAGTAGGATTCAATGATTGAACGACTGTGACGTGCTTCAAACTCCTGAAGGCGGGGCGTTAGTGACAGACGCAAAAGAATCACTGGATTCTATTCCGGCCTGAACGAGAACCGACAGATGATTAGCCATGCTGTGACAGAGCATCGGGACGTATTTTCACTGAGAGGATGGGAGGTAGCCACTGACAACGGTGAAACCCTACACAAGCTTGCCATGAAAAGGAGTAAGAAGGATTGGATGAAGACAGTAGGAAAGCAGAGAGACGGAAGGGAAAGCATCTTCATACGCTTATCTGAAGCTCTCACCAATGATATACATAAGTATCTCTATCTTTATCTTTATGCTTTACTCGTTTATCACTATACCCATTTGAGTCTGCCTGACTGAGATTTACAAGGTGACCATAGCTTGCTTCATACCACCAATCTCCGTGGGATCGACCCTTACTCACGTAAGGTATTACTTGGACGACCCAGTGCACTTACTGGTTAGTTGTGCGAAGTTGTAGTGATCACAATTTCGTGCACCAAGTTTTTGGCGCCGTTACCGGGGATTGTTTGTGTATGGACAACTGACGGTTCATCTTGTTGCTTAGATTAGGTATTTTTCTTCAGAGTTCTTAAGAATGAATTCTAGTGTTTCAAGGTGATGTTCTTATCATCACCAAAGCTGATTGATTCTCATCAATTTAGCTCTTGAATGCAATGTCCTGCTGAAGCTTGGCCGGCCATGTCTAATTTCTTTAGATTAAATCTTTAGACTAACATTGCATGATTCCTGGAATTCTCATTAAGAATTTTGATACCTTTATTTTCTTTTCCACTTAATTTTCGAAAAATCCAAAAAAAAAATTACAAAATCATAAAAACCAAAAATATTTCTTGTTTGAGTCTAGTGTCTCATTTTAAGTTTGGTGTTAATTGCATGTTTCTGTTCCTCTTGCATTTTTCGAATTCATGCATGTGTCTTCATTAATCTTCAAGTTGTTCTTGATGATTTCCTTGTTTTGATCTTTGAATTCTATTAACTTGAGTGTGTTGTTATTTCTCATGTGCATTCTCATTCTATTAGTATCAATAGTATACAAACTGCTAAGTTTGGTGTCCTGCATGCATTATTATTTGATTTTAGTTGCATTTTGATTATTCCTTATTATTAAAAATCCAAAAATATTTTTAATTTGTGTCTTTTCAAGTCAATAATACAGAGAATTGAAGATTCAGAACATACTGCAGAGGAATCACACAGAAAAAACTGGGCATTCAAAAATGCCCAGTGAAGAAGACAGACTGGCGTTTAAACGCCAGCCAGGGTGCCTGGCTGGGCGTTTAACGCCCAAAAGGGTAGAGTTTTGGGCGTTAAACGCTAGAATGTGCACCATTCTGGGCGTTTAAGGCCAGGATGGCACAAGGGGGAAGATTTTGTTTTCAAATCAATTTTTTTTCAAGTTTTCAAAGTTTTTCAAAACCAAATCTTTTTCAAATCATATCTTTTCAATCAAATGTTTTCAAAATCAATTTCTTTCCTTTTTCAAAGATACTTACTAACAATTAATGATTTGATTGAACATCTCAAGTATATTGCCTTTTCTGTTGAGAAAGGTTTAATGTTTGAATCATATCTTTTCTTGTTAGGCAAGTCATTAATTTTTAAAAATTAAATCTTTTTAAAATTGTTTTCAAATCATATCTTTTAAAATTATTTTCAAATCATATCTTTTCAATCATATCTTCTCAATCACATCTTTTTCAAAATAGTTTTCAAATCAAATCTTTTTGACTTCTAATTTCAAAATTTTTTTCAAAAATCACTTGATTCTTTTTCTATTCTTAGTTTTCGAAAATCAATTAGTGTTTTTCAAAATGTTTTCAAAAATCCTTTACTTAATTTTCGAAAACTACTTCCCCTCTTCTCACATCCTTCTATTTATGGACTAACACTATCCCTTAATGCAAAATTCGAACTCCATCTTCTTTGATAAGTTCGAATTTTCTACTTCTATCTTCTACTTTTCTTTTCCTCTGACACCTCAAGGAATCTCTATACTGTGACATAGAGGATTCCACATTTTTCTTGTTCTCTTCTCTTTCATATGAGCAGGAGCAGAGACAAAGGCATTCTTGTTGAAGCTGACCCTGAACCTGAAAGGACCCTGAAGAGAAAGCTAAGAGAAGCCAAAGCACAACTCTCTTTAGAGGACCTGACCGAATTCTTCAAGGAAGAAGAACACATGGCAGCCGAAAACAACAACAATGCCAACAATGCAAGGAAGGTGCTGGGTGACTTTACTGCACCTACTCCTGATTTCTATGGGAGAAGTATCTCTATCCCTGCCATTGGAGCAAACAACTTTGAGCTTAAGCCTCAATTAGTTTCTCTAATGCAACAGAATTGCAAGTTTCATGGACTTCCATTGGAAGATCCTCATTAGTTCTTAGCTGAATTCTTGCAAATCTGTGACACTGTCAAGACCAATGGGGTAGACCCTGAGGTCTATAGACTTATGCTATTCCCTTTTGCTCTAAGAGACAGAGCTAGAATATGGTTGGACTCACAACCTAAAGAAAGCCTGGACTCATGGGAAAAGCTAGTCAATGCCTTCTTGGCAAAGTTCTTTCCACCTCAAAAATTGAGTAAGCTTAGAGTGGAAGTCCAAACCTTTAGACAAAAGGATGGAGAATCCCTCTATGAAGCTTGGGAAAGATACAAACAATTAATCAGAAAATGTCCCCCTGACATGCTTTCTGAATGGAACATCATAGGTATTTTCTATGATGGTCTTTCTGAACTATCCAAGATGTCTTTGGATAGCTCTGCTGGAGGATCTCTTCATCTGAAGAAGACGCCTACAGAAGCTCAAGAGCTCATTGAAATGGTTGCAAATAACCAATTCATGTACACTTCTGAAAGAAATCCTGTGAACAATGGGACTAGTCAGAAAAAAGGAGTTCTTGAGATTGATGCTCTGAATGCCATTCTGGCTCAGAATAAAATATTGACTCAACAAATCAATTTGATTTCTCAAAGTCTGTCTGGGATGCAAAATGCACCAAGCAGTACTAAGGATGCTTCATCTGAGGAAGAAGCTTATGATCCTGAGAACCCTTCAATGGAAGAGGTGAATTACCTAGGAGAACCCTATGGAAACACCTATAATTCTTCATGGAGAAATCACCCAAATTTCTCATGGAAGAATCAAGAGAGACCTCAACAAGGTTTCAACAACAATAATGGTGGAAGAAACAGGTTTAGCAATGGCAAGCCTTTTCCATCATCTTCTCAGCAACAGACAGAAAATTCTAAGCAGAACCCCTCTGACTTAGCAACCATGGTCTCTGATCTAATCAAAACCACTCAAAGTTTCATGACTGAAACAAGGTCCTCCATTAGGAATTTGGAGGCACAAGTGGGACAGCTGAGTAAGAAAATTACTGAACTCCCTCCAAGTACTCTCCCAAGTAATCCAGAAGAAAATCCAAAAGGAGAGTGCAAAGCCATAAACATGGCCGAATCTGGAGAGGAAAGAGAGGAAGTGGACGCCACTGAGGAAGATCTCAATGGGCGTGCACTGACCTCCAATGTGTTCCCCAATGAGGAACCATGGGAATCTGAGGCTCAAAATGAGACCATAGAGATTCCATTGGACTTACTTCTGCCTTTCATGAGCTCTGATGAGTATTCTTCCTCTGAAAAGGATGAGTATGTCACTGAAGAGCAAGTTGCTAAATACCTTGGAGCAATCATTAAGCTAAATGACAAGTTATTTGGAAATGAGACTTGGGAGGATGAACCTCCTTTGCTCACCAAAGAACTGGATGACTTGTCTAGGCAGAAATTACCTCAAAAGAGACAAGATCCTGGGAAGTTTTCCATACCTTGTACCATAGGCACCATGACCTTCAAAA